>NC_057809.1:101146239-101203997 GCF_018294505.1 Triticum aestivum
TCATGGTGGATGAACAACACTGAGTTTGAAGAGATAAAAGCCATGTTGTGCTTTAGTCTGGGCCTTCGTCAGGAAATCCGCCAACTGTAACTCGGAAGGCACATATTGAAGAGCAATAACCTGATCCTGCACACCAGCGCGCACATAGAAAGCATCAACACCAATATGCTTGGTGAGCTCATGCTTCACAGGATCGCGCGCAATGCTAATAGCACCTGTACTGTCAGATAGGATCAGAGTCGGTGTAGTGACAGAAACACCAAAATCCTGAAGTAACCACCGTAACCAAGTCACCTCTACCGTCAAAAGAGCCATGGCTCGCAACTCAGCCTCAGCACTCGAACAGGAAACTGCAATCTGTTTCTTCGTCTTCCAGGCAATGAGAGAACCGCCAAGAAAAACACAGTAAGCAGAAAGTGAACAGCGATCAGAAGGATCACTAGCCCACGTAGCATCCAAATAGGCCCGAAGCTGTAAAGAACTGGAGCTAGGAAAGAATTGACGATGAGAGATCGTGCCTCGAAGATATCGGAGAACACGAAGGAGATGACTATAGTGAACCGATGTGGGAGCAGAGACAAACTGACTCAGAATATGAACCGGATAAGAGATGTCCGGACGAGTGACAGCTAGATAGACAAGACTGCCAACGAGATGATGATAACGCGTCGGGTCAGGGAGAGGATCACCATCAGTAGCACAGAGGTGAACATTGAGCTCCATAGGAGTCTCAACAATGCGCTCGTCGGTAAGAGCAGCACGAGAAAGAAGATCCTGGATATACTTTTCCTGGGATATAAAAAAGCCATCAGAGGTAGAAGAGACTTCAATCCCAAGAAAGTAGCGAAGAGGTCCAAGATCAGACATAAGAAACTGCTCACTAAGACGTGCCTTTACAAAGGCAATATACTCGGGGTCATCCCCAGTGATGATCATGTCATCAACATAGAGAAGAAGAAGAGTCCGACCACGAGGAGAAAGGTGAATAAACAACGCTGGATCATGAGCACTTGCTGAAAAACCAGCAGTAGTGACCACAGAGGCAAAACGCTCAAACCAGGCGCGGGGGGCTTGCTTAAGGCCATAGAGAGAGCGACAAAGACGACATACCATGCCATCAGGAACAGAATACCCAGGTGGTGGCTGCATGTACACCTCCTCACGCAGCTCACCATTAAGAAAAGCATTCTTAACATCAAGCTGAGATATAGACCAGTGGCGTGCAGAGGCAACGACAAGAAGTGTATGAACAGTGGTCATATGGGCCACAGGAGCAAAAGTCTCGTCATAATCACGACCATGCTCCTGCTGAAAACCACGAGCCACAAGACGAGCTTTGTGACGCTCAAGAGAACCATCGGAGCGAGTCTTAACCTTGTAGACCCACTTACAAGTGATGGGACGGACTCCGGGAGGAAGAGAAACAAGATCCTAGGTACCAGTGCGTTCAAGAGCAGCAATCTCCTCTGCCATCGCAAACTGCCATTCAGGATGAACAACAGCCTGACGATAAGAAGTCGGCTCAAGAACAGCAGCACCAGTGGTGGGAAATCCAAAGCGATCAACAGGCGGAAGAGGACGAGAACGCAAGCCATAAGTAGGCTGAGAGGAAGATGACGACTCATCCAATAAGGCATCCACAGGTCGTGAACGACGAGTGTAATGCTGAGGAAAAGATGGAACAATAGAAGGAGGAATCACCAAGGTAGAATCGGGGGGTGGCGACAAAGAAGTCACCGGAGATGAAGGTGTAGAATCCGGTGACATGCTAGGCGAGGAGACCGGAGAAGATGGTGGCTGCAAATCGACTAGAGGTGGAGAAGCAGAGGGAGTGGAACGAATAGGCACAGGGGCGACGGGGGTGATAGGTGAGTCAGGAAAAGTGAGGAAAGAGATATCCTCCACTGAAAAAATCAAGGAAGATGGGCGTGGGTAGAAGGGACGAGACTCATCAAAAGTCATGTCTCGAGAGATACGCATCCGACGATCAATAGGATCCCAACAACGATAGCCCTTATGCTCATCACTGTAGCCTAAGAAGACACACTCAACAGACTAAGCGGTCAGTTTGGTGCGTTCGCGAGGGGCAAGAAGAACATAAAAAACACAACCAAACAAGCGAAGCATCGAATAATCGGGAGAACGATCAAAAAGACGCTCGAAAGGAACACCACCCTGTAGAGCAGCGGGAGGCTGTATATTGATAAGATAGGTGGAGGTGGAGACGGCCTCAGCCCAAAAATGAGGCCGGAGAGAGGCAGCAATCATCAATGCACGATCCGTCTCAAGAAGATGTCGATGCTTTCGCTCAGCCACGCCATTCTGAGCATGAGCACCAGGACAAGAGAATTGAGAGAGAGTTCCTTGCTCAGCAAGAACACCACGCAACATCTTAGAGATATATGTTGGAAATATGCCCTAGAGGCAATAATAAATTGGTTATTATTATATTTCCTTGTTCATGATAATTGTTTATTATCCATGCTAGAATTGTATTGATAGGAAACTCAAATACATGTGTGGATACATAGACAGCACCATGTCCCTAGTAAGCCTCTAGTTGACTAGCTCGTTGATCAATAGATGGTTACGGTTTCCTGACCATGGACATTGGATGTCGTTGATAACGGGATCACATCATTAGGAGAATGATGTGATGGACAAGACCCAATCCTAAGCCTAGCACAAGATCGTGCAGTTCGTATGCTAAAGCTTTTCTAATGTCAAGTATCATTTCCTTAGACCATGAGATTGTGCAACTTTCGGATACCGTAGGAGTGCTTTGGGTGTGCCAAACATCACAACGTAATTGGGTGGCTATAAAGGTGCACTACGGGTATCTCTGAAAGTGTCTATTGGGTTGGCACAAATCGAGACTGGGATTTGTCACTCCGTGTAACGGAGAGATATCTCTGGGCCCACTCGGTAAGGAATCATCATAATGTGCACAATGTGACCAAGGAGTTGATCACGGGATGATGTGTTACGGAACGAGTAAAGAGACTTGCCGGTAACGAGATTGAACAAGGTATCGGGATACCGACGATCGAATCTCGGGCAAGTATCGTACCGATAGACAAAGGGAATTGTATACGGGATTGATTGAATCCTTAACATCGTGGTTCATCCAATGAGATCATCGTGGAGCATGTGGGAACCAACATGGGTATCCAGATCCCGCTGTTGGTTATTGATCGGAGAGTTGTCTCGGCCATGTCTGCATGACTCCCGAGCCCGTAGGGTCTACACACTTAAGGTTCGATGACGCTAGGGTTATAGGGAATAGATGTACGTAGTTACCGAATGTTATTCGGAGTCCCGGATGAGATCCCGGATGTCACGAGGAGTTCCGAAATGGTCCGAAGGTAAAGATTTATATATGGGAAGTCATCATACGGTCATCGGAATAATTCGGGGGGTTACCGGTATTGTACCGGGACCACCAAAGGGGTTCCGGGGGTCCACCGGGAGGGTCCACCTTCCCCGGAGGGCCCTATGGGCTGTGTGTGGAGAGGGACCAGACCCTTAGTGGGCTGGGCACCTCCCCCTAGGGCCCATGCGCCTAGGGTTTAGGGGGAACCCTAAAGGGGGGTGCCCCCTTGCCTTGGGGGGCAAGGCAACCCCCCTGGCCGCCGCCCCCTCCTCAGATTGGATCTGAGGGGGCCGGCCCCCCTCTCCCTTGCCCCTATATATATGTGGGGGGTGGGAGGGCAGCCGCACCCAAGTTCTGGCGCAGCCCTCCCCCTCTCCCAAGTCCTCCTCCTCTCCCGCAGTGCTTGGCGAAGCCCTGCAGGATTGCCACGCTCCTCCTTCACCACCACGCCGTCGTGCTGCTGCTGGATGGAGTCTTCCCCAACCTCTCCTTCTCCCCTTGCTGGATCAAGGCGTGGGAGACGTCACCGGGCTGCACGCGTGTTGAACGCGGAGGCGCCGTTGTTCGGCGCTTAGATCGGAATCAACCGCGATCTGAATCCCTGCGAGTATGACTCCTTCATCCGCGTTCTTGCAACGCTTCCGCTTAGCGAGCTACAAGGGTATGTAGATGCACTCCCCTTCCCCTCGTTGCTAGATTACTCCATAGATTGATCTTGGTGATGCATAGAAAATTTTAAATTTCTGCTACAATCCCCAACAGTGGCATCATGAGCTAGGTCTATGCGTAGTTTCTATGCACGAGTAGAACACAAGTTGTTGTGGGCGTCGATTTTGTCAATTTACTTGCCGTTACTAGTCTTATCTTGATTCGGCGGCATCATGGGATGAAGCGGCCCGGACCGACCTTACACGTACTCTTACGTGAGACAGGTTCCACCGACTAACATGCACTAGTTGCATAAGGTGGCTAGCGGGTGTTTGTCTCTCCCACTTTAGTCGGATCGGATTCGATGAAAAGGGTCCTTAAGAAGGGTAAATAGAAATTGGCATATCACGTTGTGGTTTTGGCGTAGGTAAGAAACGTTCTTGCTAGAAACCTATAGCAGCCACATAAAAAATTTGCAACAACAATTAGAGGACGTCTAACTTGTTTTTGCAGCATATGCCTTGTGATGTGATATGGCCAAAAGGATGTGATGAATGATATATGTGATGTATGAGATTGATCATGTTCTTGTAATAGGAATCATGACTTGCATGTCGATGAGTATGACAACCGGCAGGAGCCATGGGAGTTGTCTTAATTTATTTATGACCTGCGTGTCAACTTAAACATCATGTAATTACTTTACTTTATTGCTAAACCGTTAGCCATAGTAGTAGAAGTAATAGTTGACAAGACGACTTCATGAAGACACGATGATGGAGATCATGATGATGGAGATCATGGTGTCATGCCGGTGACAATGATGATCATGGCGCCCCGAAGATGGAGAGCAAAAGGAGCAAAATGATATTGGCCATATCATGTCACTATTTGATTGCATGTGATGTTTATCATGTTTTACATCTTATTTGCTTAGAACGACGGTAGCTTAAATAAGATGATCCCTCACAATAATTTCAAGAAAGTGTTCCCCCTAACTATGCACCGTTGCGAAGGTTCGTTGTTTCGAAGCGCCACATGATGATTGGGTGTGATAGATTCTAACATTCGAATACAACGGGTGTAAGCCAGATTTACACACGCAATACACTTAGGTTGACTTGACGAGCCTAGCATGTACAGACATGGCCTCGGAACACGGAAGACCGAAAGGTCGAACACGAGTCGTATAGAAGATACGATCAACATGAAGATGTTCACCGATGATGACTAGTCCGTCTCACGTGATGATCGGACACGGCCTAGTTGACTCGGATCATGTATCACTTAGATGACTAGAGGGATGTCTATCTGAGTGGGAGTTCATTAAATAATTTGATTAGATGAACTTAATTATCATGAACATAGTCTAAATTGTCTTTGCAAATATGTTGTAGATAAATAGCTCAAGTTGTAGCTCCCTGTTTCAATACGTTCCTAGAGAAAGACTAAGTTGAAAGATATTGTAAGCAATGATGCGGACTGGGTCCGTAGTCCGAGGAGTGTCCTCACTGCTACACAGAAGGCTTACGTTTTTGATGCACCCCCTCGATGTGCAAACCCCTACAACGTCGTCTGTGGATGTTGTGAACACCTGACAGACACATCCTGATGACTACTTGATAGTTTAGTGCACCATACTTTACTGCTTAGAATCGGGATTCCAATGACGTTTTGAACGCCATAAGACATATGAGATGTTCCAAGAGCTGAAATTGGGATTTCAGGCTCATGCCCATGTTGAGAGGTATGAGACCTCTGACAAGTTCTTTTGCCAACAAGATGGAGGAGAATAGCTCAGCTAGTGAGCATGTGCTCAGAATGTCTGGTTGCTACAATCACTTAAATCAGGTGGGAGTTAAACTTCCAGATAAGATAGTGATTGATAGAGTTCTCTAGCCACTAAGCTACTAGATCTTCGTGATGAACTATGACATGCGAGGGATGGAGTTGATCCCGGAGCTGTTCGCGGTGCTTAAGACCGCAAAAGGTAGAAATCGAGAAGGAGCATCAAGTGTTGATGGTTTAACAAGACCACTGGTTTCAAGAAGGGCAAGGGCTAGAAGGGAAACTTCATGGATGGCAAACCAGTTGCCGCTCCAGTGAAGGAACCCAAGGTTGAACCCAAACCCGAGACTGAGTGCTTCTATTGTAAGGGGAATGGTCACTGGTAGCGGAATTACCCCAAATGCATGGTAGATAAGAAGGCTGGCAACTTCAACAAAGTATATACGTGTTATTAATGTGTACCTCACTAGTACTCCTGGTAACACCTGGGTATTGGATACCAGTTCAGTTGCTATTATTGGTGACTTGAAGCAAAAGCTACGGACTAAACGAAGACTGGCTAAGGGCGAGGTGACGATGTGTGTTGGAAGTGTTCCCAAAGTTGATGATATCACCATCACACGCTCCATCTGCCTTCGGGATTAGTATTGAACCTAGATAAATGTTATCAGGTGTCTACGTTGAGCATGAATATGATTAGATCATGTTCATTGCAATACGGTTATTCATTTAAGTTAGAGAATAATGGTTATTCTGTTTACATGAATAATACCTTTCATGGTCATGCACCCTATGTGAATGGTTCATTGAATCTCGGTCATGGTAATACGCATGTTCACGCAAAAAGATGTAGAGTTAATAATGATAGTACCACTTTCTTGTGGCACCGCCGCTTAGGTCATATTGGCGTAAGATGCATGAAGAAACTCCATGTCGATGGATGTTTGGAGTCACTTGATTTTGAATCGCTTGACACATGCGAGCCATGCCTCATGGGCAGGATGACTAAGACCCCGTTTTCAGGTACAATGAAACGGGCAAGTGACTTGTTGGAAATCATACATGCTGATGCATGTGATCCAATGAGAATTAAAGCGTGCGGTGGATATCGCTATTTTCTCATCTTCACTGATGATTTGAGTAGATATAGGTATATTTACTTAATGAAGCACAAGTCTGAAATGTTTGAAAAGTTCAAGCGATTTCAGAGTGAAGTTAAGAATCATCATAACAAGAAGATCATGTTCCTACGATCTGATCAAAGGGGGATTTTCTAAGTTATGAGTTTGGCAATCACTTAAGACATTGTGGAATTGTTTCGCAGTTGAAGCCACCTGGAACACCACAGCGTAATGGTGTGTCCGGACGTCATAATCAAACATTATGAGATATGGTGCGATCTATGATGTCTCTTACCGATCTACCGCTATTATTTTGAGGTTATGCATTAGAGACAACTGCATTCACTTTAGATAGGACACCATATAAGTCTGTTGAGACGACGTCCTATGAACATTGGCTTGGCAAGAAACCAAAGTTGTCGTTTCTTAATGTTTGGGGCTGCGATACTTAAGGCTTCAGCCGGAAAGGCTGGAACTCAAAAACGGACAAATACATCTTCATAGGATACCCAAAGGTAACAGTTGGGTATACCTTCTACCTCAGATCCGAGGGCAAATTGTTTGTCGCTAAGAAAGGGTCCTTTCTCGAGAAGGAGTTTCTCTCGAAAGAATTGAGTGGGAGGAAGATAGAACTTGATGAGGTTGTTGAACCTTTACTTCAACTAGAGAGTGATGCAACACAGAAAGATGTTTTCTGTGGCACCTACTGTTGGAAATATGCCCTAGAGGCAATAATAAAATGATTATTATATTTCCTTGTTCATGATAATTGTCTATTATTCATGCTTTAATTGTATTATCCGGAAATCGTAATACATGTGTGAATACATAGACCACAATGTGTCCCTAGTGATCCTCTAGTTGACTAGCTCGTTGATCAACAGATAGTCATGGTTTCCTGGCTATGGACATGGGGATGTCATTGATAACGGGATCACATCATTAGGAGAATGATGTGATGGACAAGACCCAATCCTAAACATAGCACAAGATCGTATAGTTCGTTTGCTAGAGTTTTCCAATGTCAATTATCTTTTCCTTAGACCATGAGATCGTGCAACTCCCGGATACCGTAGGAGTGCTCTGGGTATACCAAACGTCACAACGTAACTGGGTGACTATAAAGGTATACTACGGGTATCTCTGTAAGTGTCTGTTGGGTTCACACGGATCAAGACTGGGATTTGTCACTCCGTATGATGGAGAGGTATCTCTGGGCCCACTCGGTAATGCATCATCATAATGAGCTCAAAGTAACCAAGTGTCTGGTCACGGGATCATGCATTACGGTACGAGTAAAGTGACTTGCCGGTAACGAGATTGAACGAGGTATTGGGATACCGATGATCGAATCTCGGGCAAGTAATGTACCGATTGACAAAGGGAATTGTATACGGGGTTGCTTGAATCCTCGACATCGTGGTTCACCCGATGAGATCATCGAGGAGCATGTGGGAGCCAACATGGGTATCCAGATCCCGCTGTTGATTATTGACCGGAGAGTCGTCTCGGTCATGTCTACATGTCTCCCGAACCCGTAGGGTCTACACACTTAAGGTTCGGTGACGCTAGGGTTGTAGAGATATGAATATGCAGTAACCCGAAAGTTGTTTGGAGTCCCGGATGAGATCCTGGACGTCACGAGGAGTTCTGGAATGGTCCGGAGGTGAAGAATTATATATAGGAAGTGCAGTTTCGGCCATCGGGAGAGTTTCGGGGTCACCGGTATTGTACCGGGACCACTGGAAGGGTCCCGGGGGTCCACCGGGTGGGGCCACCCATCCCGGAGGGCCCCATGGGCTAAAGTGGGGAGGGGAACCAGCCCATAGTGGGCGGTGCACCTCCCCTTGGCCCACCCCCTGCGCCTAGGGTTGGAAACCCTAGGGTGCGGGGGCGCCCCACTTGCCTTGGGGGCTAATCCACCCTTGGCCGCCCCCCCCTAGGAGATCCCATCTCCTAGGGCCAGCGCCCCCCTAGGGGAGCCTATATAAAGGGGGGGAGGGAGGGGCAGCCACACCTTTGAGTCTTGGCGCCTCCCTCTCCCCTGCTACACCCCTCCCTCTCGCAGTATAACGGCGAAGCCCTGCTGCGGTGACGCCCTGCATCCACCACCACGCCGTCGTGCTGCTGGATCTTCATCAACCTCTCCTCCGCCCTTGCTGGATCAAGAAGGAGGAGAAGTTACGCTGACCGTACGTGTGTTGAACACGGAGGTGCCGTCTGTTCGGCACTAGGATCTCCGGTGATTTGGATCACGTCGAGTACGACTTCCTCATCCCCGTCCTTGAACGCTTCCGCACGTGATCTACAAAGGTATGTAGATGCAATCCGATCACTCGTTGCTAGATGAACTCATAGATGGATCTTGGTGAAACCGTAGGAAAATTTTTGTTTTCTGCAATGTTCTCCAACAGTGGCATCATGAGCTAGGTCTATGCGTAGTTCTCCTTGCACGAGTAGAACACAATTTGTTGTGGGCGTAGATGTTGTCAACTTTCTTGCCACTACTAGTCTTATCTTGGTTCAGCGGTATTGTGGGATGAAGCGGCCCGGACCGACCTTACACGTACGCTTACGTGAGACTGGTTCCACCGACTGACATGCACTAGTTGCATAAGGTGGCTAGCGGGTGTCTGTCTCTCCCACTTTAGTTGGAGCGGATTCGATGAAAAGGGTCCTTATGAAGGGTAAATAGAAGTTGACAAATCTCGTTGTGGCTATTACGTAGGTAAGAAAACGTTCTTGCTAGAACCCTTTTGCAGCCACGTAAAACTTGCAACAACAATTAGAGGACGTCTAACTTGTTTTTGCAGCAAGTGCTTGGTGATGTGATATGGCCAAAGTTGTGATGAATGATGAATGATATATATGTGATGTATGAGATCATGTTCTTGTAATAGGAATCAGGACTTTCATGTCGATGAGTATGACAACCGGCAGGAGCCATAGGAGTTGTCTTTATTTTTTGTATGACCTGCGTGTCATTGAGAAACGCCATGTAAATTACTTTACTTTATTGCTAAACATGTTAGCCTTAGTAGTAGAATTAATAGTTGGCGAGCAACTTCATGGAGACACGATGATGGAGATCATGGTGTCATGCTGGTGACAAGATGATCATGGAGCCCCAAGATGGAGATCAAAGGAACTATGTGATATTGGCCATATCATGTCACTATTATTATTTGATTGCATGTGATGTTTATCATGTTTTTGCATCTTGTTTACTTAGAATGGCGGTAGTAAATAAGATGATCCCTCCTAATAATTTCAAGAAAGTGTTCCCCCTAACTATGCACCGTTGCGACAGTTCGTTGTTTCGAAGCACCACGTGACGATCGGGTGTGATAGATTCCAACGTTCACATACAATGGGTGTAAGACAGATTTACACATGCAAACACTTAGGTTGACTTGACGAGCCTAGCATGTACAGACATGGCCTCGGAACACAGAAGACCGAAAGGTCGAGCATGAGTCATATAGAAGATACGATCAACATGAAGATGTTCACCGATGTTGACTAGTCCGTCTCACGTGATGATCGGACACGGCCTAGTTGACTCGAATCATGTTATACTTAGATGACTGGAGGGATGTCTATCTAAGTGGGAGTTCATTATATAATTTGATTAGATGAACTTAATTATCATGAACTTAGTCTAAAATCTTTACAATATGTCTTGTAGATCAAATGGCCAACGTTGTCCTCAACTTCAACGCGTTCCTAGAGAAAACCAAGCTGAAAGACGATGGCAGCAACTATACGGACTGGGTCCGGAACCTGAGGATCATCCTCATAGCTGCCAAGAAAGATTATGTCCTACTAGCACCGCTAGGTAACGCACCCGTCCCACAGAACCAAGACGTTATGAACGCTTGGCAGACACGTGCTGATGATTACTCCCTCATTCAGTGCGGCATGCTTTACAGCTTAGAACCGGGGCTCCAAAAGCGTTTTGAGCGACACGGAGCATATGAGATGTTCGAAGAGCTGAAAATGGTTTTCCAAGCTCATGCCCGGGTCGAGAGATATGAAGTCTCCGACAAGTTCTTCAGCTGTAAGATGGAGGAAAATAGTTCTGTCAGTGAGCACATACTCACTATGTCTGGATTACATAACCGCTTAACTCAGCTGGGAGTTAATCTCCCGGATGACGCGGTCATTGACAGAATCCTTCAGTCGCTTCCACCGAGCTACAAGAGCTTTGTGATGAACTTCAATATGCAGGGGATGGAAAAGACAATTCCTGAAGTATTTGCAATGCTGAAATCAGCAGAGGTAGAAGTCAAAAAGGACCATCAAGTGTTGATGGTGAATAAAACCACTAAGTTCAAGAAAGGCAAGGGTAAGAAGAACTTCAAGAAGGACGGCAAGGGAGTTGCCGCGCCCGGTAAGCAAGCTGCCGGGAAGAAGCCAAAGTATGGACCCAAGCCCGAGACTGAGTGTTTTTATTGCAAGGGAAGTGGTCACTGGAAGCGGAACTGCCCCAAATACTTAGCGGACAAGAAGGCCGGCAAAACGAAAGGTATATGTGATATACATGTAATTGATGTGTACCTTACCAGTACTCGTAATAGCTCCTGGGTATTTGATACCGGTGCGGTTGCTCACATTTGTAACTCAAAGCAGGAGCTGCGGAATAAGCGGAGACTGGCAAAGGACGAGGTGACGATGCGCGTCGGGAATGGTTCCAAGGTCGATGTGATCGCCGTCGGCACGCTACCTCTACATTTACCCACGGGATTAGTTTTAAACCTCAATAATTGTTATTTAGTACCAGCTTTGAGCATAAACATTGTATCAGGATCTCGTTTAATTCGAGATGGCTACTCATTTAAATCCGAGAATAATGGTTGTTCTATTTATATGAGAGATATGTTTTATGGTCATGCTCCTATGGTGAATGGTTTATTCTTAATGAATCTCGAGCGTAATGCTACACATATTCATAGTGTGAATACCAAAAGATGTAAGGTTGATAATGATAGTCCCACATACTTGTGGCACTGCCGCCTTGGTCACATAGGTGTCAAACGCATGAAGAAGCTCCATGCAGATGGACTTTTAGAGTCTCTTGATTATGAATCATTTGACCCGTGCGAACCATGCCTCATGGGTAAGATGACCAAGACTCCGTTCTCAGGAACAATGGAGCGAGCAACCAACCTATTGGAAATCATACATACTGATGTGTGCGGTCCAATGAGTGTTGAGGCTCGTGGTGGCTATTGTTATGTTCTCACCCTCACTGATGACTTGAGTAGATATGGGTATATCTACTTAATGAAACACAAGTCTGAAACCTTTGAAAAGTTCAAGGAATTTCAGAGTGAGGTTGAGAATCAACGTGACAGAAAAATCAAGTTTTTGCGATCAGATCGTGGAGGAGAATACTTGAGTCACGAATTTGGTACACACTTAAGAAAATGTGGAATAGTTTCACAACTCACGCCGCCTGGAACACCTCAGCGTAATGGTGTGTCCGAACATCGTAATCGCACTCTATTAGATATGATGCGATCTATGATGTCTCTTACCGATTTACCGTTGTCATTTTGGGGCTATGCTTTAGAGACTGCTGCATTCACTTTAAATAGGGCTCCGTCGAAATCCGTTGAGACGACACCGTATGAATTATGGTTTGGGAAGAAGCCTAAGCTGTCATTTCTAAAAGTTTGGGGATGCGATGCTTATGTCAAGAAACTTCAACCTGAAAAGCTCGAACCCAAGTTAGAAAAATGTGTCTTCATAGGATACCCTAAAGAAATTATTGGGTATACCTTCTACCTCAGATCCGAAGGCAAGATCTTTGTTGCCAAGAATGGATCCTTTCTAGAGAAGGAGTTTCTCTCGAAAGAAGTAAGTGGGAGGAAAGTAGAACTTGATGAAGTATTACCTCTTGAACCGGAAAGTGGCGCAACTCAGGAAAATGTTCCTGTGGTGCCTGCACCAATTAGAGAGGAAGTTAACGATGATGATCAAGATACTTCTGATCAAGCTCCTACTGAACTTCGAAGGTCCACAAGGACACGTTACGCACCAGAGTGGTATGGCAACCCTGTCTTGGAAATCATGTTGTTAGACAACGGTGAACCTTCGAACTATGAAGAAGCTATGGCGGGCCCGGATTCCGACAAATGGCTAGAAGCCATGAAATCTGAGATAGGATCCATGTATGAAAACGAAGTATGGACTTTGACTGACTTGTCCGATGATCGGCGAGCCATATAAAATAAATGGATCTTTAAGAAGAAGACAGACGCGGATGGTAATGTGACCATCTATAAAGCTAGGCTTGTCGCTAAGGGTTATCGACAAGTTCAAGGGGTTGACTACGATGAGACATTCTCCCCGTAGCAAAGCTGAAGTCCGTCCGAATCATGTTAGCAATTGCCGCATACTATGATTATGAGATATGGCAGATGGACGTCAAAACGGCATTCCTTAACGGTTATCTTAAGGAAGAACTGTATATGATGCAGCCGGAAGGTTTTGTCGATCCTAAGAATGCTGACAAGGTGTGCAAGCTCCAACGCTCGATTTATGGGCTGTTGCAAGCGTCTCGGAGTTGGAACATTCGCTTTGATGAGATGATCAAAGCATTTGGGTTTATGCAGACTTATGGAGAAGCCTGCGTTTACAAGAAAGTGAGTGGGAGCTCTGTAGCATTTCTCATATTATATGTAGATGACATACTTTTGATGGGAAATAATATAGAGCTTTTGGACAGCATTAAGGCCTACTTGAATAAGAGTTTTTCAATGAAGGACCTTGGAGAAGCTGCTTATATATTAGGCATCAAGATCTATAGAGATAGATCAAGACGCCTCATAGGTCTTTCACAAAGCACATACCTTGATAAGATATTGAATAAGTTCGATATGGATCAGTCTAAGAAGGGGTTCTTGCCTGTGTTGCAAGGTGTGGAATTGAGCTCATCTCAATGTCCGACCACGGCAGAAGATATAGAAGAGATGAGTGTCATCCCCTATGCCTCAGCCATAGGTTCTATTATGTATGCCATGCTGTGTACCAGACCTAATGTAAACCTTGCCGTAAGTTTGGTAGGTAGGTACCAAAGTAATCCCAGCAAGGAACACTGGACAGCGGTCAAGAATATCCTGAAGTACCTGAAAAGGACTAAGGAAATGTTTCTCGTTTATGGAGGTGACGAAGAGCTCGTCGTAAAGGGTTACGTCGACGCTAGCTTCGACACAGATCTGGATGACTCTAAGTCACAAACCGGATACATGTATATTTTGAATGGTGGGGCAGTAAGCTAGTGCAGTTGCAAGCAAAGCGTTGTGGCGGGATCTACATGTGAAGCGGAGTACATGGCAGCCTCGGAGGCAGCACACGAAGCAGTCTGGGTGAAGGAGTTCATTACCGACCTAGGAGTCATACCCAATGCATCAGGCCCGATGACTCTCTTCTGTGACAACACTGGAGCTATTGCCCTTGCCAAGGAGCCCAGGTTTCACAGAAAGACCGGGCATATCAAGCATCACTTCAACTCCATTCGTGAAAGTGTTCAAAATGGAGACATAGAGATTTGTAAAGTACATATGGACCTGAATGTAGCAGATCCGTTGACTAAACCTCTCCCTAGAGCAAAACATGATCAACACCAGAATTCCATGGGTGTTCGATTCATCACAATGTAACTAGATGATTGACTCTAGTGCAAGTGGGAGACTGTTGGAAATATGGCCTAGAGGCAATAATAAAATGATTATTATATTTCCTTCTTCATGATAATTGTCTATTATTCATGCTTTAATTGTATTATCCGGAAATCGTAATACATGTGTGAATACATAGACCACAATGTGTCCCTAGTGAGCCTCTAGTTGACTAGCTCGTTGATCAACAGATAGTCATGGTTTCCTGGCTATGGACATGGGGATGTCATTGATAACGGGATCACATCATTAGGAGAATGATGTGATGGACAAGACCCAATCCTAAACATAGCACAAGATCGTATAGTTTGTTTGCTAGAGTTTTTCCAATGTCAAGTATCTTTTCCTTAGACCATGAGATCGTGCAACTCCCGGATACCGTAGGAGTGCTCTGGGTATACCAAACGTCACAACGTAACTGGGTGACTATAAAGGTATACTACGGGTATCTCCGAAAGTGTCTGTTGGGTTGACACGGATCAAGACTGAGATTTGTCACTCCGTATGACAGAGAGGTATCTTTGGGCCCACTCGGTAATGCATCATCATAATGAGCTCAAAGTGACCAAGTGTCTGGTCACGGGATCATGCATTACGGTATGAGTAAAGTGACTTGCCGGTAACGAGATTGAACGAGGTATTGGGATACCGACGATCGAATCTCGGGCAAGTAACATACCGATTGACAAAGGGAATTGTATACGGGGTTGCTTGAATCCTCGACATCGTGGTTCATCCGATGAGATCATCGAGGAGCATGTGGGAGCCAACATGGGTATCCAGATCCCGCTGTTGATTATTGACCGGAGAGTCGTCTCGGTCATGTCTACATGTCTCCCGAACCCGTAGGGTCTACACACTTAAGGTTCGGTGACGCTAGGGTTGTAGAGATATGAATATGCAGTAACCCGAAAGTTGTTCGGAGTCCCGGATGAGATCCTGGACGTCACGAGGAGTTCTGGAATGGTCCGGAGGTGAAGAATTATATATAAGAAGTGCAGTTTCGGCCATCGGGAGAGTTTCGGGGTCACTGGTATTGTACCAGGACCACCGGAAGGGTCCCGGGGGTCCACCGGGTGGGGCCACCCATCCCGGAGGGCCCCATGGGCTAAAGTGGGGAGGGGAACCAGCCCATAGTGGGCTGGTGCACCCCCTTGGCCCACCCCCTGCGCCTAGGTGTAGGATCGAAAGTATGTCTAGAGGGGGGGGGTGATTAGACTACTTGACCAAATAAAAACTTAACCTTTTCCCAATTTTAGTTGTAGGACAAGTCAAGCAATCATCACACAATTCAAGCAAGCATGCAAAGAGTATATTGGCAGTGGAAAGTAAAGCATGCAACTTGCAAGAATGTAAAGGGAAGGGTTTGGAGAATTCAAACGCAATTGGAGACACGGATGTTTATCCCGTGGTTCGGATAGGTGGTGCTATCCTACATCCATGTTGATGGAGACTTCAACCCACGAAGGGTAACGGTTGCGCGAGTCCACGGAGGGCTCCACCCACAAAGGGTAACGGTTGCGCGAGTCCACGGAGGGCTCCACCCACAAAGGGTCCACGAAGAAGCAACCACCCACAAAGGGTCCACGAAGAAGCAACCTTGTCTATCCCACCATGGCCATCGCCCACGAAGGACTTGCCTCACTAGCGGTAGATCTTCACGAAGTAGGCGATCTCCTTGCCCTTACAAACTCCTTGGTTCAACTCCACAATCTTGTCGGAGGCTCCTAAGTGACACCTAGCCAATCTAGGAGACACCACTCTCCAAGAAGTAACAAATGGTGTGTAGGTAATGAACTCCTTGCTCTTGTGCTTCAAATGATAGTCTCCCCAACACTCAACTCTCTCTCATAGGATTTGGATCTGGTGGAAAGAACATTTGAGTGGAAAGCAACTCGGGGAGGGCTAGAGATCAAGATTCATATGGTAGGAATGGAATATCTTGGTCTCAACACATGAGTAGGTGGTTCTCTCTCAGAACATATGAGTTGGAATTGTGTATGTGTTCTGATGGCTCTCTCCATGAATGAAGAGGAGGTGGAGGGGTATATATAGCCTCCACACAAAATCCAACCGTTACACACAGTTTTCCAATCTCGGTGGGACCGAATCAACAAACTCGGTCGGACCGAAAAGGTAAACCTAGTGACCTTTAGAGATTTTCGGTGGGACTGACATGCAACTCGGTAGGACCGATATGGTTAGGGTTTGGGCATAACGTAATCTCGGTGAGACCGATTACACAAACTCGGTGGGACCGATTTTGGTAATAAGCTAACCAGAGAGTTGGTCAGGCAAACTCGGTGGGACTGATTTGCTCTTTCGGTGAGACCGAAAAGTTACAAAAAGGAAACACTGAATTTACATTGCAATCTCAGTGGAACCGATCCGCTCTTTCGGTGAGATCGAAAAGTTACGAAAGGGAAACAGAGAGTTTGCAATCCCATCTCGGTGAGACTGAGATCCCTATCGATAGAACCGATTTGCTAGGGTTTGGTAGTGGCTTATGACAAGTGAAACTCGGTGGCGCCGGATAGAAAGAATCGGTAGGACCGAGTTTGGCTTAGGGTTTAGGTCATATGTGGATATGGGAAAGTAGTTGAGGGTTTTGGAGCATATCACTAAGCACATGAAGCAAGAGGCTCATTAAGCAACACCTCATCCCTCCTTGATAGTATTGGCTTTTCCTAAAGACTCAATGTGATCTTGGATCACTGAAATATAAAATGAAGAGTCTTGAGCTTTTGAGCTTGAGCCAATCCTTTGTCCTTAGCATTTTGAGGGTTCCACTTTCACATCCATGCCATGCCAATCACTGAGCTTTCCTGAAATAATCATCTTGGAATAGCATTAGCTCAATGAGCTATATGTTGTTATGAATTACCAAAACCACCTAGGGATAGTTGCACTTTCAATCTCCCCCTTTTTGGTAATTTATGACAACATATAGATCAAAGCTTCGACAAATGATAATAAGCATGAAATATATCGTCGCTTTGAGAAGTATGTGACAAGTAAGAGCTCCCCCCTAAATTTGTGCATATTTAAAATTTGCTTTGGACTGCAAATGCACAAAGAGTTAGAGTCATGGGTTACTCTTCCATGTCACATACATCTTGGTGGAGCGCTTAAAATGATAAGAATGAAATACATGCACTCATCACCAAGAAAAGTGAATGATCACATAAGATAGATAAGATAATAGCATTAAGAAAACATTAAGTGTAGCTTATGATCAAACACATGATCATCAATGTGTCACAAGCATAGTATCTCAAGCACTCAAAAGCAAACAAAGTTCGAAAAACCACCAAATAAAGCTAGAGAGAATAAAAGCAACACACTCTCTCTCGAAGCCTATGATCTATACATTTTTCTCCCCCTTTGGCAACAAGTTACCAAAAAGTTCCTAGAAAATGCATAGTGCTAGATCGACGCTCAGGCTTGATCTTCAGGTGGTGGTGGAGTCCGGAGCACTCCAAGGACGAAGCCTTCTGTAGACGTGGTCGGAGTCGAGGCTGAAGTGGACGCTGGAGCTGGTGGAACTGAGGCTGTAGCTGGTGCAGAAGTGGTGGCTCTGGTGTCAGCAACTGGCACTGCATGTGATCTCTGAGCTCTTGGCACTCTGGCAAATGCATCAGTTGTAGTCTTGCCTCTCCTCTCCTGCATGTCATCCTGAAGTTGTTCCACTGCAGTCTGAATCTCTGTTACTTTGACATCCAAGTCATAGAACTTTTGTTCCATGATTCTCTCTAAGCTCTGCTGATTCTGAGTGAGGGTGGCCAGTCCTTGCTCAATCCTCAGTGTGGATGCAATCAAGTAACCAAGCTGCTCTTGTTTGGTTTTCAAGAAATACTCAGATGCCTCCTCTTGAGTTGGCATCTTGGCAGCTTTCTCCTTCCTTGCCTTCTCCTTCTTGGCTTGTGCTTGAACGGACGATGGTTCATTCTCATGCATGACAACCTGATTATCTTCAAAATCTGGATGAATGGGCAGATGTTCCTTGTCCAACAAGTATATGCCTGTGCCCATCTTCGAGTTGATTAACTCCTGAATCTGAGGGGCATAACCACAACTCCCCTTCTGATCTGCTGCAGTCCTCTTGATAGTCTCTACTATGAGGCTCATGACCTTGAATTTCCGAGGCACATCAAATACATGAAGCAAATTGATTGCATGGCCTCTGATCATCTTGTGATCACCTGACTTGGGCAACAAGGTGTGCCTCAAAATCCAATTGATTGTAGGCAGACCTGACAGAAGATAATGCACTGAGCCAAACTTGAAAGTATCAAGTGCTTCATTTGGGATCTCCTTGTACATGTTTGACATTGAGTTATGGTCCATCTTCTTCTTGGCATAGATATCTAAGTCATCCTCATGCTCCTCTGGGGCATTGATGAGTTGTGCCCACTCAGCAATAGTAGATTGGTACCTCGTACCTTCAGACATCCAAGTTATCCTACCATCTGGATAAAAATGTGTTGTGGAGTAGAATTGCATAATGAGTTCCTCGTTCCACTTTGTGAGCTTTTGCCCAACAAAGTTTGCTACTCCACAAGCATTGAAGCTGTCATACACTCCAGGGTAGTGTTCTTCATTGTCCTTGATGTATTGCCAGTCAGCCCATCTCATATCACAGACTATTGGCTTCTTATCAAGCAGCACTGTCTCATAGAAGTCCTGCTATTCCTTGGTGTGAAATCTGTAGTCAACAGCAGTCCTCCTACTTGAAGCATACGGGTCTGCTTCTCTCCACTTCTGGAGCCCTGAATCTCTCCTGAGTTTCATATCCTCAGCCACAGGATGAGCATCATTGCGGTCTGGGATCTTGGGCTTGAGCTTTCTGAGTACTTGCTCTTCATCATCTTCTTCAGCAGCTTCAGGCACTGGGGCCTTGTTCTTCTCAGTTGCAGGTATGCTCCTCGTATTTTCTTTGGGGCAGACTTGGGCTTGGAGGCAGCTTTGGGTGCTTCTTTGGGCTTAGATGTGGCAGCCCCTGTCCTGATAGCATCACCCATAAGCTTAGGTGCCTTAGGTGCTGGTGCAGCAACCTCTTCTTCCTCTTCCTCTTCCATGATGGAAGCCTTTCCAAGCACTCTGGCTACGGTCTTCTTGACCCTTTCCTTCCTCTTCTTGCCTTCAGCAGCAACTGACTCTATGGGAGTGGGCTTCTCAGAAATCTTGGTTGAAGCTCTGGCCTTTGGCATAGGTTGCCTGCCTGCTGGCCTTTTGATCTTTAGGCCTGGCTTTGTGCCCTGTGCTGGCTCAACTCTCTTTGATGTGGCTTCCTCTTCCTCTGCCACATAATCTTCATCCTCAGAATCTGAAGTTCTCTTCTTCCTCTGTCTGGTGGCAACTTTTGGCAAATTGCTAGGAGTACTTCTGCTGCCATCATCTGAAGAACTTGAGGGACTAGTGCCCTCACTCATCTGCACTTGCTGTTCTGACATGTTCTGGCTATCACTTTGGTCTGACATGATGCAAACTCTGACTGCTGACCCTGTGAATAGTTTATAGATGAGATAGAATAGATGAGCATCACAAAATGCAGAGATTTTTGCAAAAGAATGATCCAAAAACTTAGTTTTAGTTTCCCACTGAAATCATCTCGAATCTACCGATTTTTAAACTCGATGATACCGAAGCAGTTTTGGAACCTAAACTAGTGAACTCGGTCAGACCGAGTCACAGTTCGGTGGCACCGAGACTGCTAGGGTTTCACAGAGTTCCAAAATCGGTCACACCGATAAGTAATTCTCGGTCAGACCGAGTCTCACTTGTGCAATGGCATAAGCCAAATCGGTGGGACCGGTTTTTTCAACTCGGTGGGTCTGAGGTGGTTTCGGCGGAAACCTAACCCTAAAATTTTCGAATCAAACCTAATCTACGAGCGCATTGACTGGATAGGAGTGTTTCAATCGTGGCAAGAATCATTAAGAACACAATGTGCTAGGAATCGGACGGGGAATAGCACTGTGATCGAGTCCATACCCTAGTTCGGCGGAGACTCGCTACGGCAGCAACGGCGGGGTTGAATTCCGTTGACGGCGATGGAGACCAGCGACTGGAGGCGGCTGGCGGCGAGGAGACGATCCGGAGACCAAGTTGGCAGAGCAGGCTATCGCGCGGGCGAAGGGGTTCGGAGAAATTTCCAAATTTTTGCCCGTGACTATATATAGCCCGACCCTGTCGGTGTGATCGAGTGGAACAACTCGGTGGCACCGAGATGCAAAACTGTATACAGTTGTTGCAACTCGGTGTGACCGAAAGGTTCAAATCGGTTGCACCGAGATTGAAAACCTAGATCAACTTAATGATCTCGGTAGGACCGAAAGTAGGGTATCGGTCAGACCGAGAATCATAAAGAGGTTTTGGAAGTTTAAGTCTATGACGAATCGGGGACTCCGAGCGCTCCTCACACAGAGTGGTTCGAATCTGACTTGATCAAATTTTGTGATGTAGCATGAATAGAGTTTGAGACGAGAAAAGCATAGATAGCTAGAGGAGGTTCTTAGGCATTCTTGTCCATCCACTTGGCAAAAGGAAATAAAACCGAACAATCAAAGCAACAAGTGGATGTCCTCGAATGAGTAAAATATGCAACCAGCATGCTCACACAATAAGATGGCAAATGAAATATGTGACAAGGCATGCACAACCAATTCTAGCATCTACCAAGCAATTTGCGATGACAAGGTCATCTATATATGAGTATATTGATTTAGGAGTCAAGTGAGAACACTTGATCATAGGTCATACTCATCATTTAAGCTCAAGTGGGGTTACCACTTTTACATAAAGCATTGTTGTGTTCACATCTTTAGAGTTGCTTTAGCTCAAGTCTTAGAGTAAAGCTCCCCCTAGATGTGATATCCCCCCTTAGAGGGATGAACTAACCTCGAGTTTTGTCGATGATGACTTCATGTAGATGTTGAAGATGTGGATGCTCAATGTTGATGTAGATCACTTGGAGCTATCCCTTTGAGTGAATTGCACTTTCAATACCTACATGGGTTAGTCCCGCAAGGAACAAACAAGGATATCCATAGACATAGAGTGATGCACACACAAGATGATGTCCATGAAAACATTTAGGTTACCTTGTCCCTTGTCTTACCAACAAGAGGGTTTGTGACTCCTTGAACTAGTGCAAGATGTGGAAGTTGATTGCACTTGTTCTTGCCAAAATGATAAGAGTGAAGTATGTTGGCGGAGTCACCCTCAAGAACTCTTTAGTTCTTCTTCTTTTGAATCCACACCATCTTGATGGGAATCCTTGGAGTTGTAGTCGTACTTGACGAAGTGGAACTTGAAGTAGTCTTGGGAATCCACTTGACTAAGGTCTTAGGAGCTTCTTCAAATGCATCAATTTCCTCTTGAAGCTTGTCCTTGCCTTTTTGCTTGTAGTCTTGTGGTGGAAAATCATCTTGAGCTTGTGTCCCCTTGAAAGAAGTATCATACTTCTCTTGTTGAGGAACAAACTTTGTCTTGGGGTATTGATCTTCTTCTCACTCAACTCCATTGGCATTGAACTTTCGTTCAAAACCAACACCTTGATTCTTCCGATGCATTCCTTGCTTGCGCACAATTTCCTTGAATTGCTTACTCCCGGCAAGGCTTTTGTACACTCCTTTCTCTATAATTCCCTTCAATAAGCTATTTTCTTGCTCAAGTGTAACTTGGCTAAGAGAATCATTAGTGGAATCAAGAGAACTACTAGAAGCAACAATATTGGATTTAGCATGATCATTGTTACTGCTAGAGGAAGAATCTTTCTTGTTCTTGTTACTAGACTTGACTTGAGGCATGTAAGTGGATAAGAGTAAACGCTTGGCAATGTAAGGAGAACTTTTCTTGCGGAGATCATCATTGATTGCTTTTAAGAACTCATGCTCTTGCTCAAGATTGAGCTTTTCAAAGCGTAATTTCTCATGAGCTCTTAAAAGTTCTTGATGATCTTCGAAGATAGTTTCATGAGCTAACTTAAGAGTGTTTAGTTCTTTAGTTAGAGCCTCAATCTTCTCCTTATCATTGTCATTCGTTTTATCTTGATTAGCATGATTAATTGACGTTTCATCATAGTATTCATCACTAGAGTTGTCAACAAGCAAATCATCACCTAACAAGTCATCTTCATCACTATTGAAATCAACATACTCGGGGTGTGTTACCTTAGGACCTTTGGTCATGAAGCATCTTCCAATTCCTTCATTTGGTGAGTCAAATATGTCGTAGGAGTTGGTTGACACAAGTGCTAGACCGGCAACACCTTCATCTTGAGTATCTTCGGAGTCGGAGTGATAACTTCTCTCGGAGTGGCTGTCGGAGTCGAAGCCGGATACCCATTCACCAACATGAGCTTGATGTCTTCGTTTTGTGTAGCTCCTTGATGATTTTTCCTTCCTTTCCTAATCCCTGCTTCTCCGTGAGTATCTTTGTTCATAACGATCATCTCTACTCCTTCTCTCTCTTGGTGGTGATTCTTTGCTTCTTCTTTTTGGAGAATCTTCTCTTCTCTTGTAGGGAGCCGTACACTCATTGGAATAGTGTCCGGGTCTTCCACAACTGTAGCAGTTTCGCTCTCGACTAGAAGATCTTTTGTCATTGTAGGACCTTGACTTGAAGCTTCTATCTTTGCTTCTACTCTTGTAGAACTTGTTGAAGTTCTTCACCATTAAGCTCAATTCTTCATTGAAGTTTTGTTTCTCACTTGATGATGTAAGGGCTTCACATGAGGCTTTGTAGGCACCACTTGATTTGTTGTGAAGTTCCTCTTTATCCTTAAGTGACATCTCATGAGCAACAATTCTTCCAATCACCTCCGTTGGCTTGAGATCTTTGTAATTGGGCATCATTTGGATCAATGTGCACACGGTATCATATTTTCCATCCAAGGCTCTTAGAATCTTCTTGATGATGAATCTATCGGTCATCTCTTCACTTCCTAAACCGGCAATCTCATTTGTGATGAGAGCAAGCCTAGAGTACATTTCAGCGACACCTTCACCATCCTTCATTTTGAACTTGTCAAGTTGACTTTGAAGCACATCCAACTTGGATTCCTTGACGGAGTCGGTACCTTCGTGCATATCAATCAAAGTGTCCCAAATTTCCTTTGCATTCTCAAGACGGCTGATTTTGTTGAATTCTTCGGGGCACAATCCGTTGAAGAGAATATCACAAGCTTGAGCATTGTATTGCAACATCTTCAACTCATCCGCGGTAGCTTCACGGTTTGGTTCTTTCCCATCAAAGAAGTCACCTTGCAAACCAACACACATAATAGCCCAAACGGCGGGGTTATGTCCAAGAATATACATTTTCATTTTATGCTTCCAACTAGCAAAATTAGTACCATCAAAGTAACGACCTCTATGGTGATAATTTCTCTCGCTAGATGCCATCCTCTCCTAGGTTGTGAAACCAAGGCTATGACCACCATAAGCTATGGAGATCAAAGCAAATGGAGACCAAAGCTCTAATACCACTTGTAGGATTGAAAGTATGTCTAGAGGGGGGTGATTAGACTACTTGACCAAATAAAAACTTAACCTTTTCCCAATTTTAGTTCTTGGCAGATTTTAGCTATTGTAGGACAAGTCAAGCAATCATCACACAATTCAAGCAAGCATGCAAAGAGTATATTGGCAGCGGAAAGTAAAGCATGCAACTTGCAAGAATGTAAAGGGAAGGGTTTGGAGAATTCAAACGCAATTGGAGACACGGATGTTTTTCCCGTGGTTCGGATAGGTGGTGCTATCCTACATCCACGTTGATGGAGACTTCAACCCACGAAGGGTAACAGTTGCGCGAGTCCACGGAGGGCTCCACCCACGAAGGGTAATGGTTGCGCGAGTCCACGGAGGGCTCCACCCACAAAGGGTCCACGAAGAAGCAACCACCCACAAAGGGTCCACGAAGAAGCAACCTTGTCTAACCCACCATGGCCATCTCCCACAAAGGACTTGCCTCACTAGCGATAGATCTTCACGAAGTAGGCGATCTCCTTGCCCTTACAAACTCCTTGGTTCAACTCCACAATCTTGTCGGAGGCTCCCAAGTGACACCTAGCCAATCTAGGAGACACCACTCTCCAAGAAGTAACAAATGGTGTGTAGGTAATGAACTCCTTGCTCTTGTGTTTCAAATGATAGTGTCCCCAACACTCAACTCTCTCTCATAGGATTTGGATCTGGTGGAAAGAAGATTTGAGTGGAAAGCAACTTGGGGAAGGCTAGAGATCAAGATTCATATGGTAGGAATGGAATATCTTGGTCTCAACACATGAGTAGGTGGTTCTCTCTCAGAACATATGAGTTGGAATTGTGTATGTGTTCTGATGGCTCTCTCCACGAATGAAGAGGAGGTGGAGGGGTATATATAGCCTCCACACAAAATCCAACCGTTACACACAGTTTTCCAATCTCGGTGGGACCGAATCAACAAACTCGGTCGGACCGAAAAGGTAAACCTAGTGACCTTTAGAGATTTTCGGTGGGACTGACATGCAACTCAGTAGGACCGATATGGTTAGGGTTTGGGCATAACGTAATCTCGGTGAGACCGATTACACAAAATCGGTGGGACCGATTTTGGTAATAAGCTAACCAGAGAGTTGGTCAGGCAAACTCGGTGGGACCGATTTGCTCTTTCGGTGAGACCGAAAAGTTACAAAAAGGAAACACTGAATTTACATTGCAATCTCGGTGGGACCGATCCGCTCTTTCGGTGAGACCGAAAAGTTACGAAAGGGAAACAGAGAGTTTGCAATCCCATCTCGGTGAGACCGAGATCCCTATCGGTAGAACCGATTTTCTAGGGTTTGGCAGTGGCTTATGACAAGTGAAACTCGGTGGCGCCGGATAGAAAGAATCGGTAGGACCGAGTTTGGCTTAGGGTTTAGGTCATATGTGGATATGGGGGAAAGTAGTTGAGGGTTTTGGAGCATATCACTAAGCACATGAAGCAAGAGGCTCATTAAGCAACACCTCATCCCTCCTTGATAGTATTGGCTTTTCCTAAAGACTCAATGTGATCTTGGATCACTAAAATATAAAATGAAGAGTCTTGAGCTTTTGATCTTGAGCCAATCCTTTGTCCTTAGCATTTTGAGGGTTCCACTTTCACATCCATGCCATGCCAATCATTGAGCTTTCCTGAAATAATCATCTTGGAATAGCATTAGCTCAATGAGCTATATGTTGTTATGAATTACCAAAACCACCTAGGGATAGTTGCACTTTCACTAGGGTTGGAAACCCTAGGGTGGGGGGGTGCCCCACTTGCCTTGGGGGCTACTCCACCCTTAGCCACCGCCCCCCCTAGGAGATCCCATCTCCTAGGGCCGGCGCCCCCCTAGGGGAGCCTATATAAAGGGGGGAGGGAGGGGCAGCCACACCTTTGAGTCTTGGCGCCTCCCTCTCCCCTGCTACACCTCTCCCTCTCGCAGTATAACGGCGAAGCCCTACTGCGGTGATGCCCTGCATCCACCACCACGCCGTCGTGCTGCTGGATCTTCATCAACCTCTCCTTCCCCCTTGCTGGATCAAGAAGGAGGAGACGTTACGCTGACCATATGTGTGTTGAACACGGAGGTGCCGTCCGTTCGGCGCTAGGATCTCCGGTGATTTGGATCACGTCGAGTACGACTTCCTCATCCCCGTCCTTGAACTCTTCCGCACGTGATCTACAAAGGTATGTAGATGCAATCCGATCACTCGTTGCTGGATGAACTCATAGATGGATCTTGGTGAAACCGTAGGAAATTTTTTGTTTTCTGCAACGTTCTCCAACACCTACGTCTGTTGAAGAGGAAGTTAATGATAGTGATCATGAAGCTTCGGATCAAGTTGCTATCGAACCTCATAGGTCGACAAGGATATGTACTACTCCTGAGTGGTGCGGTAATCCTGTCTTAGATATCATGTTGTTGGACAACAATGAACCTACGAACTATGGAGAAGCAATGGTGGGCCCGTATTCCGACAAATGGTTAGAAGCCATGAAATCCGAGATAGGATCCATGTATTAGAACAAAGCATGGAGTTTGGTGGACTTGCCCAATGATCGGCAAGTCATTGAGATAAATGGATCTTTAAGAAGAAGACGGACGTGGACGGTAATGTTACCGTCTATGAAGCTCGACTTGTGGCAAAGAGTCTTTTCACAAGTTCAAGGAGTTGACTACGATGAGATTTTCTCACCCGTAGCGATGTTTAAGTCCGTCGGAATCATGTTAGCATTAGCTGTATTTTTCGATTATGAAATCTGACAAATGGATGTCAAAACAAGTTTTCTTACCAATTTTCATAAGAAAAAGTTGTATGTGATACAATAAAAGGTTTTGTCGTTCCTATGGATGCTAAAAGGTATGCTGGCTCCAGCAATCCTTCTATGGACTAGAGCAAGCATCTCGGAGTCGGAATATATGCTTTGATGAAGTGATCAAAGCTTTTAGGTTTATACAATGTTTGCTAGAAACTTGTATTTACAAGAAAGTGAGTGGGAGCACTACAACATTTCTGATAAGTATATGTGGATGACATATTGTTGATTTGAAATAATGTAGAATTTATGGAAAGCATAAACGGTTGTTTGAAGAGTGATTTTCAAAGGAAGACCTAGATAAAGCTGCTTACATATTGGGCATCAAGATCTATAGAGATAGATCAAGACGGCTGATGATACTTTCAAAGAACGCACACCTTGACATGTTTTTGAAGGAGTTCAAAATAGATCAGTCAAAGAAGGGATTCTTACCTGAGTTGTAAGGTGTGAAGTTGAGTAAGACTCAAAGATTGACCACGGCAGAAGAAAGAGGAAGGACGAAGGTCATCCCCTATGCTTTTGTCATAGGCTCTATACGGTATGCCATGCTGAGTACCGCACCAGATGTGTGCCTTGCCACATGTCTGGCAAGAGGGTACAAAGGTGATCTAGGAGTGGATCACCAGATAGCGGTCAAAATTATCCTTAGAGGAATAAGGAAGTGTTTCTCGGTTATGGAGGTGATAAAGAGTTCGACGTAAAGAGTTACGTCGATGCAAGCTTAACACCTATCCGGATAGCTCTGAGTAGAGATACCGGATACGTATAATGGAGCAACAATTTGGAATAGCTCCAAGTGGAACGTGGTAGCAGCATCTACGATATGACAAAGTTTTGCGAAATACATAGGGATCTGAATATTGCAGACCCGTTGACTACAACCTCTCTCACAAGCATAACATGATCAGACCCAGAACTCATTGAGTGTTAATCACATACTGATGTGAACTAGATTATTGAGTCTAGTGAACTCTTTGGATGTTGGTCACATGGCGATGTGACCTGTGAGTGTTAATCACATGGCGATGTGAACTAGATTATTGACTCTAGTGCAAGTGGGAGACTGTTGGAAATATGCCCTAGAGGCAATAATAAATTGGTTATTATTATATTTCCTTGTTCATGATAATCGTTTATTATCCATGCTAGAATTGTATTGATAGGAAACTCAGATACATGTGTGGATACATAGACAACACCATGTCCCCAGTAAGCCTCTAGTTGACTAGCTCGTTGATCAATAGATGGTTACGATTTCCTGACCATGGACATTGGATGTCGTTGATAACGGGATCACATCATTATGAGAATGATGTGATGGACAAGACCCAATCCTAAGCCTAGCACAAGATCGTGTAGTTCATATGCTAAAGCTTTTCTAATGTCAAGTATCATTTCCTTAGACCATGAGATTGTGCAACTCCCGGATACCGTAGGAGTGCTTTGGGTGTGCCAAACGTCACAACGTAATTGGGTGGCTATAAAGGTGCACTACGGGTATCTCCGAAAGTGTCTGTCGGGTTGGCACGAATCGAGACTGGGATTTGTCACTCCGTGTAACGGAGAGGTATCTCTGGGCCCACTCGGTAAGGCATCATCATAATGTGCACAATGTGACCAAGGAGTTGATCACGGGATGATGTGTTACGGAACAAGTAAATAGACTTGCCGGTAACGAGATTGAACAAGGTATCAGGATACCGACAATCGAATCTCGGGCAAGTATCGTACCGATAGACAAAGGGAATTGTATACGGGATTGATTGAATCCTTGACATCGTGGTTCATCTGATGAGATCATCGTGGAGCATGTGGGAACCAACATGGATATCCAGATCCCGCTGTTGGTTATTGACCGGAGAGTTGTCTCGGCCATGTCTGCATGACTCCCGAGCCCGTAGGGTCTACACACTTAAGGTTCGATGACGCTAGGGTTATAGGGAATAGATGTACGTGGTTACCGAATGTTATTCGGAGTCCCGGATGAGATCCCGGATGTCACGAGGAGTTCCGGAATGGTCCGGAGGTAAAGATTTATATATGGGAAGTCATCATACGGTCACCGGAATAATTCGGGGGGTTACCGGTATTGTACCGGGACCACCAAAGGGGTTCAGGGGGTCCACCGGGAGGGTCCACCTGCCCCGGAGGGCCCTATGGGCTGTGTGTGGAGAGGGACCAGCCCCTTAGTGGGCTGGGCGCCTCCCCCTAGGGCCCATGCGCCTAGGGTTTAGGGGGAACCCTAAAGGGGGGCGCCCCCTTGCCTTAGGGGGCAAGGCAACCCCCCTGGCCGCCGCCCCCTCCTCAGATTGGATCTGAGGGGGCCGGCCCCCCTCTCCCTTGCCCCTATATATATGTGGGGGGTGGGAGGGTAGCCGCACCCAAGTTCTGGCGCAGCCCTCCCCCTCTCCCAAGTCCTCCTCCTCTCCCGCGGTGCTTGGCGAAGCCCTGCAGGATTGCCACGCTCCTCCTTCACCACCACGCCGTCGTGCTGCTGTTGGATGGAGTCTTCCCCAACCTCTCCTTCTCCCCTTGCTGGATCAAGGCGTGGGAGACGTCACCGGGCTGCACGTGTGTTGAACGCGGAGACGCCGTTGTTCGGCGCTTAGATCGGAATCAACCGCGATCTAAATCGCTGCGAGTACGACTCCTTCATCCGCGCTCTTGCAATGCTTCTTCTTAGCGATCTACAAGCGTATGTAGATGCACTCCCCTTCCCGTCGTTGCTAGATTACTCCATAGATTGATCTCGGTGATGCATAGAAAATTTTAAATTCCTTTTACGATCCCCAACAATATACTCGCCAGCGGAGTCAGCATGAAAAACACGAATGGGTGAAGAGAACTGAGTATGAACCATGGCAGCAAAACGCTTATAAATAGACAACACCTCACTACGAGAAGTCATGAAATAAAGCCATGTGTAACGAGAGAAATCATCTATGAAAATAATATACTGTTTATGACCACCTTTCGAAGCGAAAGGAGCCGGACCCCATACATCAAAATGGACTAAATCGAAAGGGCGCTTAGACATTGACTCACTATGTGAATATGGTAACTGAATCTGCTTGCCAAGACGACAACCTTGACACTCTAAAGAGACATCTCCTGAGATAGACCCCAGAAGACCTCGACGAACTAAAGACGACAACCGAGAACCACACAGATGACCAAGTCGATGATGCCACTGCTTGAAGGAACCAGTAATGGAGGCGACTGAAGCGGAGGAACTAGCGATGGTGGTGGCAGCGGAAGGAACATGAAGCTAGTACAACTCCCAAAGACCTTGAGAATCACGGCGGCGAGGGCCAGCCCCAACCAGAGTGTGCGTGCGACGGTCCTGGACAGAACAAGAGTCAACGCCAATGATGACGCGACAACAAGAATCGGTAAGTTGACCAGCAAAAAACAGATTCATGGTAAGTCGAGGAACATGATCAACATCAGGAACAGAATAAGAAGGAGTGGTAAGATTGCCCCTACTAGCAACAGAAAGTGGAGTACCATCAACAGTGAAGACATGAACAGGAGAATCCAGCAATTGAAGAGAGGACAAAGTGGAAGAATGAGAAGACATATGAAAAGAAGCTCCAGATTCCAGAACCCATGGGGATGTACCTGACTGTGTAGAGGGCGGTTGCTCAGTGCGGGAAGCATCAGTCACAGAACTAGCAGTACCCGTCGAGGAAGAACCTGAAGCCGCGAGCAGACGCTTAAGTCTCAGAATATCCTGCTCAGTCAAAGCAATGGCTGAAGCTGTCGAGGTAGATGACGAAGTCCCTGAAGAGGATGATGAAGGAAATATGCCCTAGAGGCAATAATATTTTATTTCCTTATATCATGATAAATCTTTATTGTTCATGCTAGAATTGTATTATCCAGAAACATAATACTTGTGTGAATACATAGACAAACTAAACGTCACTAGTATGCCTCTACTTGACTAGCTCGTTAATCAAAGATGGTTATGTTTCCTAACCATATACATGTGTTGTCATTTGATTAACGGGATCACATTATTAGGAGAATGATGTGATTGACATGACCCATTCCATTAGCTTAGCACCCGATCGTTTAGTATGTTGCTATTGCTTTCTTCATGACTTATACATGTTCCTATGACTATGAGATTATGCAACTCCCATTTGCCGGAGGAACACTTTGTGTGCTACCAAATGTCACGACGTAACTGGGTGATTATAAAGGAGCTCTACAGGTGTCTCCAAAGGTACATGTTGGGTTGGCGTATTTCGAGATTAGGATTTGTCACTCCGATTGTCGGAGAGGTATCTCTGGGCCCTCTCGGTAATGCACATCACATAAGCCTTGCAAGAATTGCAACTAATGAAGTTAGTTGTGAGATGATGTATTACGAAATGAGTAAAGAGACTAGCCGGTAACGAGATTGAACTAGGTATTGAGATACCGACGATCGAATCTCGGGCAAGTAACATACCGATGACAAAGGGAACAAAGTATGTTGTTATGCGGTCTGACCGATAAAAGATCTTCATAGAATATGTGGGAGCCAATATGAGCATCCAGGTTCCTCTATTGGTTATTGACCGGAGACATGTCTCGGTCATGTCTACATTGTTCTCGAACCCGTAGGGTCCGCACGCTTAACGTTACGATGATAGTTTCATTATGAGTTTATATATTTTGATGTACCAAAGTTAGTTCGGAGTCCCGGATGTGATCACAGACATGACGAGGAGTCTTGAAATGGTCGAGACATAAAGATTGATATATTGGAAGCCTATGTTTGGACATCGGAAGTGTTCCGGGTGAAATCGGCATTTTACCGGAGTATCGGGAGGTTACCGGAACCCCCGGTAACCTAATGGGCCTTAATGGGCCTAGTGGAGGAAGAGGAGAGGAGGCCTAGGGGCTGCCGCGCGCCCCTCCCTCCCAAGTCCGAATTGGACAAGGAGGGGGGCGGCGCCCCCCTTTCCTTTCTTCCCTCTCTTCCTTCTTCCCCAAGTCCTAATCCAACTAGGGAAAGGGGGGAGTCCTACTCCCGGTAGGAGTAGGACTCCTCCTACGCGCCTCCTCCTATGGCCGGCCGCACCCCCCTTGGCTCCTTTATATACGGGGGCAGGGGCACCCCTAGACACACAAGTTGATCTCTAAGATCGTTCTCTTAGCCGTGTGCGGTGCCCCCTTACACCATAGTCCTCGATAATATTGTAGTGGTGCTTAGGCGAAGCACTACGACAGTAGAACATCAAGATCGTCACCACGCCATCGTGCTGACGGAACTCTTCCCCGACACTTTGCTGGATCGGAGTCCGGGGATCGTCATCGAGCTGAACGTGTGCTAGAACTCGGAGGTGCCGTAGTTTCGGTGCTTGATCAGTCGGGCCGTGAAGACGTACGACTACATCAACCGTGTTGTAATAACGCTTCCGCTATCGGTCTATGAGGATACGTAGATCACATTCTCCCCTCTTGTTGCTATGCATCACCATGATATTGCGTGTGCGTAGGAAAATTTTGAAATTACTACGCTACCCATCAGTGGTATCAGAGCCTAGGTTTTATGCGTTGATGTTATATGCACGAGTAGAACACAAGTGAGTTGTGGGCGATATAAGTCATACTGCTTACCAGCATGTCATACTTTGGTTCGGTGGTATTGTTGGACGAAGCGGCCCGGACCGACATTACACGTACGCTTACGCGAGACCGGTTCTCCCGACGTGCTTTGCACAAAGGTGGCTAGTGGGTGTCAGTTTCTCCAACTTTAGTTGAACCAAGTGTGGCTACGCCCGGTCCTTGCGAAGGTTAAAATAACACCAACTTGACAAACTATCGTTGTGGTTTTGATGCGTAGGTAAGAACGGTTCTTGCTAAGCCCGTAGCAGCCACGTAAAACTTGCAACAACAAAGTAGAGGACGTCTAACTTGTTTTTGCAGGGCATGTTGTGATGTGATATGGTCAAGACATGATGCTAAATTTTATTGTATGAGATGATCATGTTTTGTAACTGAGTTATAGGCAACTGGCAGGAGCCATATGGTTGTCGCTTTATTGTATGCAATGCAATTGCGCTGTAATGCTTTACTTTATCACTAAGCGGTAGCGATAGTCGTGGAAGCATAAGATTGGCAAGACGACAACGATGCTACGATGATGATCAAGGTGTCGCGCCGGTGACGATGGTGATCATGACGGTGCTTCAAAGATGGAAATCACAAGCACAAGATGATGATGGCCATATCATATCACTTATATTGATTGCATGTGATGTTTATCTTTTATACATCTTATCTTGCTTTGATTGACGGTAGCATTTTAAGATGATCTCTCACTAATTATCAAGAAGTGTTCTCCCTGAGTATGCACCGTTGCAAAAGTTCTTCGTGCTGAGACACCACGTGATGATCGGGTGTGATAGGCTCTACGTTCAAATACAATGGGTGCAAAACAGTTGCACACGCGGAATACTCAGGTTATACTTGACGAGCCAAGCATATACAGATATGGCCTCGGAACACGGAGACCGAAAGGTCGAGCGTGAATCATATAGTAGATATGATCAACATAGTGATGTTCACCAATGAAACTACTCCATCTCACGTGATGATTGGACATGGTTTAGTTGATTTGGATCACGTGATCACTTACAGGATTAGAGGGATGTCTATCTAAGTGGGAGTTCTTTACTAATATGATTAATTGAACTTAAATTTATCATGAACTTAGTACCTGATAGTATCTTGCTTGTTTATGTTTGATTGTAGATAGATGGCCCGTGCTGTTGTTCCGTTGAATTTTAATCCGTTCCTTGAGAAAGCAAAGTTTAAAGATGATGGTAGCAATTACACGGACTGGGTCCATAACTTGAGGATTATCCTCATTGCTGCTTAGAAGAATTACGTCCTGGAAGCACCGCTGGGTGCCAGGCCTGCTGCTGGAGCAACACCAGATGTTATGAACATCTGGCAGAGCAAAGCTGATGACTACTCGATAATTCAGTGTGCCATGCTTTACGGCTTAGAATCGGGACTTCAACGACGTTTTAAACATCATGGAGCATATGAGATGTTCCAGGAGTTGAAGTTAATATTTCAAGCAAATGCCCGGATTGAGAGATATGAAGTCTCCAATAAGTTCTATAGCTGCAAGATGGAGGAGAACAGTTCTGTCAGTGAGCATATACTCAAAATGTCTGGGTATAATAATCACTTGATTCAATTGGGAGTTAATATTCCAGATGATTGCGTCATTGACAGAATTCTCCAATCACTGCCACCTAGCTACAAGAGCTTCGTGATGAACTATAATATGCAAGGGATGAATAAGACTATTCCCGAGCTCTTTGCGATGCTGAAAGCTACGGAGGTAGAAATCAAGAAGGAGCATCAAGTGTTGATGGTCAACAAGACCACTAGTTTCAAGAAAAAAGGCAAAGGGAAGAAGAAGGGGAACTTCAAAAAGAACAGCAAGCAAGTTGCTGCTCAAGAGAAGATACCCAAATCTAGACCTAAGCCTGAAACTGAGTGCTTCTACTGCAAGCAGACTGGTCACTGGAAGCGGAACTGCCCCAAGTATTTGGCGGATAAGAAGGATGGCAAGGTGAACAAAGATATATGTGATATACATGTTATTGATGTGTACCTTACTAATGCTCGCAGTAGCACCTGGGTATTTGATACCGGTTCTGTTGCTAACATTTGCAACTCGAAACAGGGACTACGGATTAAGTGAAGATTGGCTAAGGACGAGGTGACGATGCGCGTGGGAAATGGTTCCAAAGTCGATGTGATCGCGGTCGGCACGCTACCTCTACATCTACCTTCGGGATTAGTATTAGACCTAAATAATTGTTATTTGGTGCCAGCGTTGAGCATGAACATTATATTTGGATCTTGTTTGATGCAAGACGGTTATTCATTTAAATCAGAGAATAATGGTTGTTCTATTTATATGAGTAAAATCTTTTATGGTCATGAACCCATAAAGAATGGTCTATTCTTATTAAATCTCGATAGTAGTGACACACACATTCAAAATGTTGAAGCCAAAAGATGCAGAGTTGATAATGATAGTGCAACTTATTTATGGCACTGCCGTTTAGGTCATATCGGTATAAAGCGCATGAAGAAACTCCATACTGATGGACTTTTGGAACCACTTGATTATGAATCACTTGGTACTTGCGAACTATGCCTTATGGGTAAGATGACAAAAACACCGTTCTCCGGTACTATGGAGAGAGCAACAGATTTGTTGGAAATCATACATACAGATGTATGTGGTCCGATGAATGTTGAGGCTCGTGGCGGATATCGTTATTTTCTCACCTTCACAGATGACTTAAGCAGATATGGGTATATCTACTTAATGAAACATAAGTCTAAAACATTTGAAAAGTTCAAAGAATTTCTGTGAAGTTGAAAATCATCGTAACAAGAAAATAAAATTCCTATGATCTGATCGTGGAGGAGAATATTTGAGTTACGAGTTTGGTGTACATTTGAAACAATGCGGAATAGTTTCGCAACTCACGCCACCCGGAACACCACAGCGTAATGGTGTGTCCGAACGTCGTAATCGTACTTTACTAGATATGGTGCGATCTATGATGTCTCTTACTGATTTACCGCTATCGTTTTGGGGTTATGCTTTAGAGACGTCCGCATTCACGTTAAATAGGGCACCATCAAAATCCGTTGAGACGATGCCTTATGAACTGTGGTTTGGCAAGAAACCAAAGTTGTCGTTTCTGAAAGTTTGGGGCTGCGATGCTTATGTGAAAAAGCTTCAACCTGATAAGCTCGGACCCAAATCGGAGAAATGTGTCTTCATAGGATATCCAAAGGAAACTATTGGATACACCTTCTATCATAGATCCGAAGGCAAGACTTTTGTTGCTAAATTCAGAAACTTTCTAGAGAAGGAGTTTCTCTCGAAAGAAGTGAGTGGGAGGAAAGTAGAACTTGATGAGGTAACTGTACCTGCTCCCTTATTGGAAAGTAGTACATCACAGAAACCGGTTTCTGTGACACCTACACCAATTAGTGAGGAAGCTAATGATGATTATCATGAAACTTCAGAACAAGATACTACTGAACCTCGTAGATCAACCACAGTAAGATTCGCACGAGAGTGGTACGGTAATCCTGTTCTGGAAGTCATGCTACTAGATCATGATGAACCTACAAACTATGGAGAAGCGATGGTGAGCCCAGATTCCGCAAAATGGCTTGAAGCCATGAAATCTGAGATGGGATCCATGTATGAGAACAAAGTGTGGACTTTGGTTGACTTGCCCAAAGATCGGCAAGCAATTGAGAATAAATGGATCTTCAAGAAGAAGACTGACGCTGACGGTAATGTTACTGTCTACAAAGCTCGACTTGTCGCAAAAGGTTTTCAACAAGTTCAAGGGATTGACTACGATGAGACCTTCTCACCCGTAGCAATGCTTAAGTCTGTCCGAATCATGTTAGCAATTGCCGCATTTTATGATTATGAAATTTGGCAGATGGATGTCAAAACTGCATTCCTGAATGGATTTCTGGAAGAAGAGTTGTATATGATGCAGCCGGAAGGTTTTGTCGATACAAAGGGAGCTAACAAAGTGTGCAAGCTCCAGTGATCCATTTATGGACTGGTGCAAGCCTCTCGGAGTTGGAATAAACGCTTTGATAGTGTGATCAAAGCATTTGGTTTTGTACAGACTTTTGGAGAAGCCTGTATTTACAAGAAAGTGAGTGGAAGCTCTGTAGCGTTTCTGATATTATATGTAGATGACATATTACTAATCGGAAATGATATAGAATTTCTGGATAGCATAAAGGGATACTTGAATATGAGTTTTTCAATGAAAGACCTCGGTGAAGCTGCTTACATATTGGGCATTAAGATCTATAGAGATAGATCAAGACGCTTAATTGGACTTTCACAAAGCACATACATTGACAAAGTTTTGAAGAAGTTCAAAATGGATCAAGCAAAGAAAGGATTCTTGCCCGTGTTACAAGGTGTGAAATTGAGTAAGACTCAATGCCCGACCAATGCAGAAGATAGAGAGAAAATGAAAGATGTTCCCTATGCTTCAGCCATAGGCTCTATCATGTATGCAATGTTGTGTAACAGACCTGATGTGTGTCTTGCTATAAGTCTAGCAGGGAGGTACCAAAGTAATCCAGGAGTGGATCACTGGACAGCGGTCAAGAACATCCTAAAATACCTGAAAAGGACTAAGGATATGTTTCTCATATATGGAGGTGACAAAGAGCTCATCGTAAATGGTTACGTAGATGCAAGCTTTGACACTGATCCAGACGATTCTAAATCGCAAACCGGATACGTGTTTACATTAAACGGTGGAGTTGTTAGTTGGTGCAGTTCTAAACAAAGCGTTGTGGCGGGATCTACATGTGAAGCGGAGTACATAGCTGCTTCGGAAGCAGCAAACGAAGGAGTCTGGATGAAGGAGTTCATATCCGATCTAGGTGTCATACCTAGTGCATCGGGTCCAATGAAAATCTTTTGTGACAATACTGGTGCAATTGCCTTGGCAAAGGAATCCAGATTTCACAAGAGAACCAAGCACATCAAGAGATGCTTCAATTCCATCCGGGATCTAGTCCAGGTGGGATACATAGAGATTTGTAAGATACATATGGATCTGAATGTAGCAGACCCATTGACTAAGCCTCTTCCACGAGCAAAACATGATCAGCACCAAAGCTCCACGGGTGTTAGAATCATTACTGTGTAATCTAGATTATTGACTCTAGTGCGAGTGGGAGACTGAAGGAAATATGCCCTAGAGGCAATAATAAAGTTATTATTTTATTTCCTTATATCATGATAAATGTTTATTGTTCATGCTAGAATTGTATTATCCGGAAACATAATACTTGTGTGAATACATAGACAAACTAAACGTCACTAGTATGCCTCTACTTGACTAGCTCGTTAATCAAAGATGGTTATGTTTCCTAACCATAGACATGTGTTGTCATTTGATTAACGGGGTCACATTATTAGGATAATGATGTGATTGACATGACCCATTCCATTAGCTTAGCACCCGGTCGTTTAGTATGTTGCTATTGCTTTCTTCATGACTTATACATGTTCCTATGACTATGAGATTATGCAACTCCCGTTTGCCAGAGGAACACTTTGTGTGCTACCAAACGTCACAACGTAACTGGGTGATTATAAAGGAGCTCTACAGGTGTCTCCAAAGGTACATGTTGGGTTGGCGTATTTCGAGATTAGGATTTGTCACTCCGATTGCCGGAGAGGTATCTCTGGGCCCTCTCGGTAATGCACATCACATAATCCTTGCAAGCATTGCAACTAATGAAGTTAGTTGTGAGATGATGTATTACGAAACGAGTAAAGAGACTTGCCGAACGAGATTGAACTAGGTATTGAGATACCGACGATCAAATCTCGGGCAAGTAACATACCGATGACAAAGGGAACAAAGTATGTTGTTACGCGATCTGACCGATAAAAGATCTTCGTAGAATATGTGGGAGCCAATATGAGCATCCAGGTTCCGCTATTGTTTATTGACTGGAGACATGTCTCGGCCATGTCTACATTGTTCTCGAACCCGTAGGGTCCGCACGCTTAACGTTACGATGACAGTTTCATTATGAGTTTATATATTTTGATGTACCGAAGTTAGTTTGGAGTCCCGGATGTGATCATGGACATGACAAGGAGTCTCGAAATGGTCGAGACATAAAGATTGATATATTGGAAGCCTATGTTTGGACATCGGAAGTGTTCCGGGTGAAATTGGCATTTTACCGGAGTATCGGGAGGTTACCGGAACCCCCCGGTAACCTAATGGGCCTTAATGGGCCTAGTGGAGGAAGAGGAGAGGAGGCCTAGGGGCTGCCGCGCGCCCCTCCCCCCCCCCTCAAGTCTGAATTGGACAAGGAGGGGGGCGGCGCCCCCCTTTCCTTTCTTCCCTCTCTTCCTTCTTCCCCAAGTCCTAATCCAACTAGGGAAAGGGGGGCTCTCAAAAAATCTAGGGAAAGGGGGGGAGTCCTACTCCCGGTAGGAGTAGGACTCCTCCTGCACGCCTCCTCCTATGGCCGGCCGCACCCCCCCTTGGCTCCTTTATATACGGGGACAGAGGGCACCCCTAGACACACAAGTTGATCTCTAAGATCGTTCTCTTAGCCGTGTGCGGTGCCCCCTTCCACCATAGTCCTCGATAATATTATAGTGGTGCTTAGGCGAAGCACTGCGACAGTAGAACATCAAGATCGTCACCACGCCGTCGTGCTGACGGAACTCTTCCCCAACACTTTGCTGGATCGGAGTCCGGGGATCGTCATCGAGCTGAACGTGTGCTAGAACTCGGAGGTGCCGTAGTTTCGGTGCTTGATCGGTCGGGCCGTGAAGACGTACGACTACATTAACCGCGTTGTCATAACGCTTCCACTGTCGGTCTACGAGGGTACGTAGATCACACTCTCCCCTCTCGTTGCTATGCATCACCATGATCTTGCGTGTGCGTAGGAAAATTTTGAAATTGCTACGTTACCCAGCAGATGATCGCGCCTTGCGCAGGTGTTGGTGCTGTTTTAACCTTCGCAAGGACCGGGCGTAGCCACACTTGGTTCAACTAAAGTTGGAGAAACTGTCACCCGCAAGCCACCTATGTGCAAAGCACGTCGGGAGAACCGGTCTCGCGTAAGCGTACGCGTAATGTCGGTCTGGGCCGCTTCGTCCAACAATACCGCCGAACCAAAGTATGACATGCTGGTAAGCAAGATGACTTATATCGCCCACAACTCACTCGTGTTCTACTCGTGCATATAACATCAACATATAAAACCTAGGCTCGGATGCCACTGATGGGGAACATAGTAATTTCAAAAAATTTCCTACGCACACACAAGATCATGGTGATGCATAGCAACGAGGGGAGAGTGTGATCTACGTACCTTGTAGATCAACAACGGAAGCGTTTGGTTGATGTAGTCGTACGTCTCCACGGCCCGACCGATCAAGCACCGAAACTACGGCACCTCCGAGTTCTAGCACACGTTCAGCTCGATGACGATCCCCGGACTCCGATCCAGCAAAGTGTCGGGGAAGAGTTCTGTCAGCACGACGGCGTGGTGACGGTCTTGATGTACTACTGTCGCAGGGCTTCGCCTAAGCACCGCTACAATATTATCGAGGACTATGGTGGAAGGGGGCACCGCACACGGCTAAGAATATGATCACGTGGATCAACTTGTGTCTCTCTGGGGTGCCCCTGCCTCCGTATATAAAGGTTCAAGGGGGGAGGCCGGCCAGCCATCATAGGGCGCGCCAGGAGGAGTCCTACTCCCTCCGGGAGTAGGACTTCTCCCCCAATCCTAGTTGGAATAGGATTCGCGAGGTGGAAAAGAGAGAGAGAGAAAGGAGGGGGGCGCCGGCCCCCTCTCTCCTTGTCCTATTCGGACTAGGGGGGAGGGGCGCGTGGCCCAGCCCTGGCCGCCTCTTCTCTTCTTCCACTAGGGCCCACTAAGGCCCATATAGCTCCCGGGGGGTTCCGGTAACCTCCCGGTACTCTGGTAAAATCCCGATTTCACCCGGAACACTTCCGACATCCAAACATAGGCTTCCAATATATCAATCTTTATGTCTCGACCATTTCGAGACTCCTCGTCATGTCCGTGATCACATTTGGGACTCCGAACAACCTTCGGTACATCAAAATGCATAAACTCATAATATAACTGTCATCGTAACCTTAAGCGTGCGGACCCTACGGGTTCGAGAACAATGTAGACATGACCGAGACATGTCTCCGGTCAATAACCAATAGCGGGACCTGGATGCCCATATTGGCTCCTACATATTCTACGAAGATCTTTATCGGTCAGACCGCATAACAACATACGTTGTTCCCTTTGTCATTGGTATGTTACTTACCCGAGATTCGATCGTCGGTATCTCAATACCTAGTTCAATCTCGTTACCGGCAAGTCTCTTTACTCGTTCTGTAATACATCATCCCGCAGCTAACTCATTAGTTGCAATGCTTGCAAGGCTTAAGTGATGTGCATTACCGAGAGGGCCCAGAGATATCTCTCTGACAACCGGAGTGACAAATCCTAATCTCGAAATACGCCAACCCAACATGTACCTTTGGAGACACCTGTAGAGCTCCTTTATAATCACCCAGTTACGTTGTGACGTTTGGTAGCACACAAAGTGTTCCTCTGGTAAACGGGAGTTGCATAATCTCATAGTCATAGGAACATGTATAAGTCATGAAGAAAGCAATAGCAACATACTAAACGATCGGGTGCTAAGCTAATGGAATGGGTCATGTCAATCACATCATTCTCCTAATAATGTGATCCCGTTAATCAAATGACAACACATGTCTATGGTTAGGAAACATAACCATCTTTGATTAACGAGCTAGTCAAGTAGAGGCATACTAGTGACGTTTAGTTTGTCTATGTATTCACACAAGTATTATGTTTCCGGATAATACAATTCTAGCATGAATAATAAACATTTATCATGATATAAGGAAATAAATAATAACTTTATTATTGCCTCTAGGGCATCTTTCCTTCAGTTAGTACCATCAAAGATTACCGGACAACGAGGGACAGCAACATAGCCCGATGCAGCAGACATTTTTTTTTCTTTTTTTTTCTTTTTTTCTTTCTTTTTTTGGTCAATGACTGCGTGGAAGCCCGATCCGATCTGGAGGGCAGAATCGAGCAGCTAGGCAGCGGGATCCGATCGGGAGGCGAGCAGGAAGAGGAGCAGCTCGGCAGCAGGATTCGTCCTGGAAGCAGGAGGCGAAAAACGGGTCGGCCACCTCGTCACGTGAAGCTGGCTTCGATCACGGGAGCCTCGGAAGCGGAAGACAGGGCAGAGCCGCCGATCCAATCGGGAGATAAAAAGGGGGGTGCGAGCAACGCCAAATCCGAGAGGACAACGAGCAGGAGGCTTTGATCCGACTTCGAGTGCGATCGGGAGCGGAGAGAGAAGCAGCCACAGCGCCACGGGAGGATCAATCACACGAGTTGCAGCGTGTAAAAAAATTGACCTAGCTCTAATACCATGTTAGGAATAAGCAACTTGTATTCCTATGAGGCCACAGGCCGATATATATACATGTATAGGTGTGGAACATATGCAGGAAACCCCTTATATAACGGGATAAACATAAAGGGGTACATGACTTATATTATAACTCTAACAAGGAGGAGCTGCGGCTTCCTCCGAACACACACATGTGTCATCGCCGCTTTCGTCTTCTGCCTGGAGGCCAGGTCACTTTTCTACTAACTGCAACGACTTCGTCCACGTCCTGGCATGCTCTCCGGGAACCACCGGCATCCGCGTCGACTTCAGCTCCGTCCATAATACACACACTGACAACCACCCACCGCCGAGCCCTTCAAGTGGGGGCAACGCTGAGTATCCTGGACCAGTATAAGCGGGCCAAAAAAATTGAGTGGAGGGCGCCGCCTCAAAGTGGACGACTGATTCACCTGTGTCGACAACGCCGCCCAACTGGTGAGAGGACACGGTCGCTGCGGCCGCTCGCAGGCCTAAACGACAGAGACGCTCGCCTTCACGCGAACGCCGCACGCACGCACTAATCAGGTAAGCACCGAGTGTTGTTTTTTACTGTCATCGCTACCTCGCTGGTGGTGACACATCTAGAAGTACAGGAGGCAATAAGAAACAGAGGCGCGCTGAAGCACACACAGTTGGGTTTCAGGCAACCAATGCCTTCTTTCTTTCTTTATTTTTTCACTGATTTTCGCGTACCTGCAATAGACATCCTTGTTTTTTTAAGTACTGACTACCGGTTATTACATGACCAACTCACGACTACATAGTGAACTCACAGACAAATTCGCTGAACCAAGACCTTACTTGCAGTCATGAAATTACGTGAAAAAAACCCAGAAGTTTGCATAAGTTTTAGTGGAAAAAAATAAAGTTCGCATACGTTTTACTAAAAAAACCTGAAGTTTGCATAAGTGTATTTGTTTGTCTAGCAGATACATGGCAATTGTAATTTTACATGAGCATTTTCATACCGTCCTTATCTACAGTTGAGTTAACATGTTTTCCTGATAGAAAACTTGAACCACATACAAGAGAAGCAAAAAATGCATGTTGATCATGATGATGACGAACGTAGGATATTTTGTGGTCATGGTAAATTCTCATATCATTTATTTTATTTCATTATTGCACTCTACGTTACATACTACGCACGACCACTTTAGTAGAGGTGACGAGTTCGCATCATACAGAGAGACCAACCATGTTTCTCCAAATATCTTGAATCATGATCCTTATAACTTGATCTCTACTACTTATAAGAAGTACATTTTTTCATTTGACTATTTCCTGACTTGAGAGGTAAGGTGTGTTTTATCCACTAGAGTTGCTAAAATTGGAAGCATGTCTGTAGTTTTTTTTTCTAAATCGGCATTTGTTGGCTTTTTTCGCCACTGTTATTCTTACAAGTGGTAGCCTACGCATGTTGAAGACCATTTCCAAATTATTTATCTTCGTATCATTATTACTATAAACTGAGAGGATATTTATTATATTGTCAAAATTTTAGAATGTTGAGCCCTTAAAGAAATGTGTAGTACTCAAGTAACTGTTCCAAGTTGTCGTATTAATGCTTTTGTCCAGTGAATAACAAGTATAATTATGCAATTTATCACTGTAATTTTTATTTGGTTTACATGTTCTATTTTCATAATAAAGTAAGTCATTTTTCTTGCTTTCAGACATTACGATATTTGTGTGCAATAGTAGAATCAGATGGTCCAACTAGCATTTTTTTGTCTTGTTTCACAGCTGATTCTATGCAGTCAAGACATCTCTACACTTCTCTATCTGACAATGGCTTCATTTTTTCAACAAACCATAGATGTCTCTTCCCACTATTGTGGTTGACACTCAATTGTAATAATAATTCTTGACTGGAGTTTGTTGGCACTGAAACGGTTTCTTAGCTTGTCTTAAGTGACATTTTCATGGGTGATTATACTTGCATAAATGTGTGCATATGAAGAATCATGATGAATCTTCTAAATAATTTTGAGTTTTATACATTGGGAACACTGGGTGGTCTTTTAATACAGGAGATATGTTGATTAAGGAGAAACGATATTTCAAATTGTTTGTACGAGTAGGGAATAAGGGATTGTGTATTTTATAGGGAAAATTCAAATTTATGAATAAATTGTCTTGTGTTAAGTTTAGTATAGTGTGTTAATCCAAATAAACGCGTGTTACATGTGTACACTTATTAGTTTAAATAGACGTGTGTTACACGTGCACACTTACTAGTGAAAAGAGGTTTCCTTTTCACCAACTCCTGTTTAACGCTTCAGGTGAAGTTTAAAGCCATTTGTACAAACATGCACACACCCCTCCACTCGATAGATTATTTATTGGCCGTCTTGTATAAAGCACCAACGCGAAGCGTCCCTGCCCCGGTTTGCAATCTTCTAGAAGCTTCCCTCCCTTTTTTGTTCATTTTTTGGTTTTCTGAATGGTTTTGTCTCTTTTTATTTTTATTTTCTTCACTTTTGTCCTTTTTCTTTTCTTAAATGTGTGAAATTTTTTGAATTCAAAAATATTTTTAAACTCTTGAACTTTAAAAAAATATGTGAACCCTTTTTTAAAACCACTGGACTTTTTTCAAATCCACGAACTTTTGTGCAAATCTGTGAACCTTTTTTGAACAAATGAACGTTTTCAAGTCCACATACCTTTTCTGAATTTATGAAGGTTTTTCAAAATCAGTGATTTAGAAAAAATTCGATGATCTTTTTTCAAATTTGTGATTATTTTTTCAGAATCAATGATTTTTTTTCAAAGTCATGAACTTTCAAAAATGCGCGTTGGGCTGGCCCACGCGAGCGTGCTCCTGCTTTCGCTCTCGGCGGCGCAACTAGGAGAGAATTCCTTATTTGGCCCTCTTTTAAAATTTGGTTCCCTTTTTGGTCCAAAATTTTATTTTCTTCTCTTTTTGACACTCAAACTTCAATTTGTTCTTTATGTGACACTCCCGTCAGTTTTAGCTATTAACGGTGTTAAGTCTGACCTGAAAAGACTGCTTTACCCCTAGTATAGTATGTGAACAGATTATTTACATGCAAACACAAAGGTAACGTGATATTTTCTTTTCATGCTTGAATAAGTAAACAAAAAGGTATTTATATGAGTAATAATAATATGATGATGATGATGAGTGGAACAGTGATGAATTCATTCACCTTTACTGTAGCATATTAATTTGTACACATTAAGCTCCTGATAACTTCTATCTGTTGGTTCTAGTCTTGGCTGCATGCATTAGTACTACTAGTAATTAGTCGTGTCATGGTGACACATGTAGTATGTTTGTTAGCCAGTTTATTAGTTGGTCGAGTCCCTGCATGGCTGCATGCATGTTTATATACTATACACACACCGGATGGATGTGTGCACGTCATTGCATGAAAATAGGATCCCGACGAGCATGTACATGTGGAAGATGTGGTGACTGTAGTTGACATAGTCGTACATCATTTCGGAACGGGCGCCGGCGTACAACAGCCCATGGCCAGCTCCAGCAACACAGGGGAAGCCCCAGTTGACGACCACCTCGTATCGGCCTTGATGCACGGATGGACGGATACGGCCGATGGCCTTGGCGCCGCCGTGCACGGGAGGTGGCAGCGGCCTCGGCGCACCGGAGGAAGATACAACCTATGGCTTGGGAGGGATGGCAGGGGGATGGCACGGGTAATTCCAGCCTACTCTGACCCGGATCAGCGTCGTGCGCTCGTGGTACACCACCGCGGGTCCCTCGCCCGCCCCAACCTGCGGTGAGGAGGAAGAGGCTATCGTAGGGGACACAGAACTTGATGCATGCCGTGCCAGCCTCTCATGGACCGAGCTGCAATACGTGGCGGGTTTGGCGATGGTGGAAGGAAAGAGCGGACTGGATTGGAAGGAAGGAAGGAAGGAAAGGAAAAAAGCAAAGAGGCAAGAGCGCGGATTCTCCTTTTTTTTTGTTCGTTCATGCCCCTTCTAGCCTTCTCCATCCTTTTCTGGTGAGATACTATTATCAGGGGCAAAATTATCTTTACATGTGCTAGTTAACACCTTTGGATGGAAAAATGGATAGAAGTGTTACATAAGGCATAAAATAAAGTTTGAGTGTTAAATAAAGAAGAAAATGATTTTTGAGGCTAAAAAGGGAACCAAATTTTAAAAAAGGGCTTCTCCCCGCAACTAGCGGGAGAAGCTCTCTGTCCTTTCGCGGCTCTGACGCCATCGCTCTTCGCTCCCGGCGAGTCGCCACTCCGTTGCGTCGGCTACTCTCACCGGAAGTGCCCTCTCCTCCTCCCGTACCCGCGACGCATCCTCGCTACCACGCCGGTTCTGTTCCACGCGTGCGCCGCCATCTATATCCCCCCGATACAGCGCCAGCCATCCACGCCCAGCGCCTGTCGCCGGGGCAGCAGCGCGCTCTGGCCGTTCGGCGGAATGCCGACCCGGATGGCGGTTCGTAAACCGTTGCGGTGGCCATCGCGAAGCTGATTCGGGCTCACAGACCAAGCTTGGGACGCGTTCTGACGCGTCTTTGTGTGTGCTGATGGGTTTTCGGCCGCGTCAGTCCTTGGACATGGTACGTTGTTGGTGCTTCTGACCGCCATTCCTCTCGTGTTCTGCCAGTGTCGAAATACCGCTTGTGCCTGCTGAGTTATATGTGTTTCAGAAGCTAGCCGTATTATTAGATTCTCAATTTCTCATTCCACTCCATTCGACTTGTATACATTTTGACCATGGCAGTTGCATTAGATCCTCAATTTCCTGGTCAATTCATTTGAATCTTGGACCAACCAAACATTGCCATAGCTAGTAATTCGGTAATTCACCGCAAACTCTGATGGCATGTAAAAACAGCTGATACGAAGCAAACTACTGCTGACAGCACATGATAAAGGCACTTGAATGGAGTCCATTTTCAACCTTCCACGGATAAAAAAAAGATAGTCATTTCACATGTGTATCCATGCTTGTGAAACTTAAGCATATATGATACTTCGAGAAACATTTAAAGGTTCCCACAAAAAAAAAACAGTTTCTGTAGCTAGTAATTCGGCGATTCACCGCCAACTCCGGTGGTATGTAAAAACAGCTGGCGTTACATGGCATCTGCACTTGAATGGAAACCATTTTCAATCTTTCACAGCTAAAACAAGATGGTCATTTCACATGTGTATACGTTGTCCATGCTTGTGAAACTTAAATTCATAGGAGTATAATAAGTTCGAGAAACATCTAAAGGTTCTTGCAGAAGAAAACAGAACACATCTAAAGGGTGATGAATTTTACAAAGATCTTTCCTTGAAGAAGTACGTATAGCTCAAAATGGCAATCTGTTTGGCTCTGTACAAAGTAAAAGACAAATGGCTATCTGTTAGGCTCTGTACAAAGTAAAAGACAAATGGCTATCTGTTAGGCTCTGTACAAAGTAAAAGACAAATGGCTATCTGTTAGGCTCTGTACAAAGTGAAAAACAAACTGTAGGTTTATCAGAAGTAGTAGTCCTACTGAAACTATAAAGTTACAACTTACAAGTACACCATGCATGAGAATACAAGATTATATAGTGTGTAGTTCATTGTATCATGACTGATCTTTGCATCTGTGCTCAGCGTCTATACTGGCCAGGCAAGAGACTACATCCATGATCGTTGGCCTCATGAATTGATTGTGGTTGACACATTTGCAAGCGACTTCAAGCACCTTCAGCATTTGCTCTTCATTTCCTGTGCCTCGAATGGTTGGATCCAGGACCTCAGCCTGCTTTCCCTCAGACCTCATCTCCAGCACCCATGGGACAAGTTCTTTTGATGTGGATAGGATTGGAAGAGGCCGCATTCCAGTAAGCAGCTCAAGCAAGACTACTCCGAAACTGTAGATGTCGCCTCTCAATGTAGCAACCCATGCCTGCCCATACTCCGGGGGAATGTAACCCATCGTGCCGACTAGCTCAGTTGTGACATGAGTTTTGTTGGAAAGGATCAATCTGGCTAGCCCAAAATCTGCAACATAAGCTTTAAATTCTTTGTCCAGTAGGATATTACTGCATTTGATGTCTCGATGGACAATTTGAGGGTTGCAGACTTCATGGATATAAGAAAGTCCCAGGCTTGCTCCTTGTGCGATCTTGAGCCGAGTTGGCCAGTCAAAACATGAGCTAACATCATCATCCCTGTTATGAAGCCAATCATCTAGGCTGCCATTCTCCATGTAGGAATATATGAGGAGCCTTGAGTTTCCCTGGATGCAGTAACCCCATAGTGGTACAAGATTTTGATGTTGTGTCGTGGAGAGTGCATCAACCTCTGCCCTGAACTCCCTTTCCATCAGACACATTTCATCATGGAGCTTTTTAATTGCCACCTTGGAGCCATCAGGTAGTTCTGCCTTGTAGACTAATCCATAACCTCCGCATCCAATAATGTTTTCCTTATCAAAGTTGTTCGTGGCTTTCAAAATGTCACTGAATTTGAGCTTGTTTTCTTCTCCATTGCCTTGTGGCATCCACATCACTACTAATGTTTTCTCTGAACTGGAGTAAAATGAAGATGCATCAACGTCTCCATTATTCCCCCTTTGACTTGTTGCTGTAACACCCTTCATCCTGATTGAGACAAAGAGACGCCCCAGCAACAAAAGAATAGCAATGCCTCCAAAGAACACACCAAATGCAATTCCAAAAATGGCCTTCTTATTTCGTTGTTTTGGGGAGATTAGAGGGGTTGAAGCTGAACCACATTTATGAGCGAGTACAGAACCACAGAGCTCCGGATTCCCGTCGAAGCTAGAATTCTGAAATGTATTAAACTGGCCTCCAGATGGAATAGGCCCTTTGAGGTCATTGTTCGAAATGTTGAATGCTGAAAGAAAGTGCAGGCTGTTTAATGCAGCTGGGATTTCACCTGTCAGATTGTTGGCCGACAAGTCCAACACCTGCAGTTTTGTGAGATTGCATATTGATTGTGGGATGTGTCCTGTCAAGTGGTTGAAGCTGAAATTGAGTGAAAGAAGGGCTTTCATCTGACCGATCTCCAGGGGGATCACACCAGTGAATTTGTTCTTGCTTAGATCCAGGACTTTAGGCAAAGCAGTGGGTACACGGTATTGTCGTGATGGACTACTATAAACAGGTAGCTCAAATACCCTTGGGTCTAAATGGGCTTTACTGTTCTCTGACTTCAGCATTGGCATATCCATAATTGCTGTTGGAATCCTCCCGGTGAAGCTATTGTTTGATATGTCCAGATAGAACAGGTTGCTTAGGGTTTTGATCCAGGCTGGTATTGACCCATTGAGCCGATTGTCAGACAATACTAATATTTGTAAATTTCCTAGCTTTGATATCCAGTGTGGTATTTGGCCAGACAATTCGCATCCTCCCATACCCAAAACCTGAAGATTCTCAAAACCATCAATTTTGTCATCCTTTGGCATGATCTCTCCCCTGAAGTTGAGTGCAATAAGCAGGGTGGTGAGGTTCTTGCATCTCTTAAGGATGTGAAGTGCATTTGTGATATTTTTGAAAGAATTGTCAGTAAGTGACATGAAGGTGAGGTACTTCAGATTGGCTATTTGTGGAGAAAGCTGCCCAGATAAATTGTTGCCAGCTAGCCGCAGTGCTGTCAGATTGCTGCAAGAGTATATGCTATCTGGAATTGTGCCGCTGAAGTTGTTCAAGAAAACATCTAATGTTCTTAGATTGGGAAGGTGGGAAAAATTGACCTTTGTAAGTTCTCCGCTGAAATTATTGCTCTTGAGGTCAACTGTTATCAGATTTGTGCAGTTGCTCAGAGCAGATGGCAGCTCCCCTGACATGTTGTTGTCGTCCAAACGGAGCTCCTCCAATTTCTTGAGCTGTCCTATAGAAACTGGAATCTTGCCGCTGAAGCTGTTCCTTCCAAGATCAAGGGTTACAAGATTTCTGAGGTTGGTTATGTTTGTACCATCGATAGCTCCATGTAAATCGTTGTTAGGAAATGACAGGTACTCCAATGATGTTGTGTAGAAGAGTTCATTTGGGATTACTCCACTGAGGTTGTTGTATCCAGCCCCGAGCACTCTCAGCCTGGAGCAATTACCAAGACTTGGGGGGATGCTGCCACTGAATTCGTTGAAACACAGTTCAAGCACAGTGAGGGATGGTGAGGTACTACAGAGTTGAGTTGGTATCTTCCCAGTAAAGCTGTTATTGCTGGCATTGAGTGTGACCAGATTCTCCGTCGTGATGGATGGAAAGTGTCCTGCAAATAAGTTGCTTGAGATGTCCAGTACCTGGAGAGGTCGGGGAGGGGCCGAAGAAGGCAACTCGTGGAGTGCTCCATTGAGCTGGTTAAAGCTGACATCAAGGATTTTGATGCTGCTGGACGACACCAATTCCAACGGCAGAGCACCGGACAGCGAGTTGTGAGAGAGATCAAGGTGCTGCAGCCCATCGAGGATCCCAAGGGATCGTGAGATAATTCCCTCGAGGCCCTTAAAAGGCAGCAAGACATGGGTGACCGTCCTATCTTGCCTGCAGGTGATCCCTTCCCACTTGCAGCAATCCGTGCCGTTCTGCCATGAAGCAGCGAGTCCACCGTCTTGCAAGAGCCCGGCGAGGAACTGGAGAAGGGAGCCCCTCTCCTGCTCGCTGCAGGAGCTGGTGAGAGAGGCCAAGGAGATGAGCAGCACAAGGGCAAGGGCAAATGAAGGCACGTGCAATTTCTTGCTCTGTGTCTTGTTTGAAAACTGGAGCGTCTGCATGGTTTTCTGGTGAAACTAGCCTGGAAATCTGAGCATCAATGGCTGTCTAATCATTGAAGAGCTTGACGGGAAAGAAGAAGGTGTTGTGCTCCTTGCAGTCGTAGTCAGCACAAAGGAAAAACGGTTGGTTCAGACTCTGACCGTGCAAAATCTCTCTTTTGTAGCCGTCTACTATTTCTGACTCAATCCGCATAGAATTTTTACCACGTGCCATAAAGTGTTTCTCTGATCACTTCTTGGTGCACCCTTTTGTGAACAGGAAACGCCACGCATTCAAAAAGAAACGGTTGGTGGAGATTTGCAGAGATAGTTCATGGGGAGATCATACCGAAAGGTGGGCGCGATCGAGAGGAATCATCTGCGCGTCTCGGTCAGCCTGTGGCGGGGCGGGGCGGGCGATCTTTGGTCTCGTCCATCCTCTTGACCTCATCACACGTGCTCTGTCTGATGGATACATCTGCTTGTGTTTCCGTCCTCCCGGCTCCACTGGCACACTATTGTGGACCATGGACTGTGACGATATGTGGCCATTATCTGAATTCTGAGGCCGTTCAAATTTGACAGTAAACTGGGGTGGCGTGTGAGGCTTGCCAAAGGCCCTTGGTTCCGATGCTTGCGCACGACGGCGACGACGCGCATGGCGATGTGGCGACGGCGAGCTTGAGCAGCTGGAGCTGGAGCTAGAGGCAGAGAGGCTGGTGTTGTGCTGGGTGACATTGCAGGGCGGTCTCCGGGGCAAGCCGCCGGCGCTACCAATGGAGGCGGAGAAGCCGCGGCTTGGATTGTTTTATTATGCAGATGCTGGGGTAGACAGGAGCAGGTGAGAAATAGCCTTTCCACGATGTAGCATGCATATGCGACATTTCTCCCGCGATTGTTTGTCCGACGCCTTGCCTTGGAACCACCATGGAGTCGAGCATTCACCTGCTCATGCTCCCCGCGGTCTGCGAATGACGCAAGAATGAGTTCGTCCTCGCTGGATGAAGGAGGCGTCGAATTCATGTGCATAACTATGACGAATTTGCGATCACCCATCGGGATGTGTGAGAGTAGACAGAGAGATCCGGAGAGGGAAAGATAGGAAAATCCACAACCCTGGAATGTTGGGTGATATGTCGGATGGGGAGTGGTATATTTATATTTGGAATTATAACCATTTGAAAATTGTAGCTGTCGAAAAAATTGCCGTTTGAATTATAATAGTCATTGAAATGAAATGGCGATTCTGGGAAAAGCTGGGGAGGGGGACGATTCTGGGAGAATCGCCCAAAAGAACTGGCCCGTGCTTAGGAGCCAAATGGGATTTTTGCTTTTGTTGAATAAGTTACAAATGCATTCTAGGAGAGAGAGAGAGAGAGAGAGAGAGAGAGAGAGAACTTTATTACATGAAGAGGATTTCTGGCTCTCTGATGCCACACACCACTATATGAATATAGCATTAGAAAACACATTAGAAAATTTCAAAATTTTCTGAATTTTGGGATGTGAAATCTAGGTGTCCGTTGTGCACCCGTGTTCAATTTCATGAGGAATTGGTGCCCGTGGTCATGTTAGTAAAAAAGAGAAAAAGAATCATATGTATAGAGGAAAAAATTGGTTGTATCGTATGTCGGACCGTAATTCCTGCGCCGCGAATATCACGGGCATCCATTCCCCACGAAAATAAACACGGGTGTACAATGAACACCCAGGTTTGATATCCCAAAGTCTCAGAATTTTTTAAATATTTTGATATTTTTCAAATGCTATTTTTCATATAGCGGTGCGTGGCATCCGGGGTGCTCCATTTCCCCTTTATTGACTGTAATAACTATGGAGCCGTTGAGGCATATAGCGCGGCTGAAAAGTGAAGACACACGGACGTAGCAAAGCCCCAAGGCCGTATAAACCTCTCCACGGGCTTCGCTTTCCCCGCTCTATCGCCATCGCTCGCCCTTCCTTCCTTCTCTCGCATGCCCCCGTACTCGCGCCGCGCCCTTGCTTCCACGCGCACGCTGGCATCTACCCCTCTGACTCAATGCCGGCCTTTCGTGCCCAGCGCAGGCCGCCTCGGCAGCAGCGCGCTCAGGCCGTTCGGCAGAATGCCGACCCGGATGCGGCGGTTTCTCTGAACCGCCGCGAGGGTTGCCCTCGAGAAGCTGGATCGGGCTCGTAGGTCAGGCCTGGGACGTGTTTCCAGGCCTATTTGTATATGCCGGAGGAGCGAGCTGCGATGCAAGGCAGGTGGTTTCTTCGCCCCTGAATCCTCCGGCATTCTGAAGCTGCGATGCAAGGCAGGTGTTTTTTTTTTAGCCACGCCTCTCTTGTTCTGCTAGTAGCTACTTTCTGCAATTGCATTCTCAAATTCTCACCCCTTTTGTTTGACGCTTGGACCAACCAAGCATTTGCTGTATCTAGTCTAGTAGCTCGGCAGTTCACCTCCAACTCTGGTGCTTTTTAAAACCGCTGATCCAAAGCAAACAGCTCAAAGAACTTGAATTGAAACCACTTTCAATCTTTCAGTGACAAAACAAGATGGTCATTTCACATGTTTATACTTTGTCTCATGCTTGTGAAACATAAAACATATAGTATAATACGTATATAGAGGGACATCCAAAGGTCCTCGCAAAAATAATATTAAAGGATGATGGATTTTATAAAAATCTTTCCTTAAAGAAGAACGTATAAAGCTGAAAATGGCAACCTGCGCGGCTCTGTACAGAGTACAAACATAAATCTCTAAGATTATCAGAAGTAGTAGTTGTATGAAACTAAGAAAGTACATGTACATTGTGCACGAAAATACATTATCTATCATGTGTTGTTCCTTCTATCTTGGCTGTTCTTTGCATCTGTTGGTCATCGTCTATACTGGCCAGGCAGGAGGCTACTTCCATCATAGCTGGCCTCCTGAATTGATTATGATTGACACACTTGCAAGCGATTTCAACCACCTTCAGCATTTGCTCTTCGTATCCTATTCCTCGAAGTGTTGGATCCAAGACCTCAATCTGCTTGCCCTCAGACCTCAACTGTAGAACCCATGGGACAAGTTCTTTTGATGTAGATAGGACTGAAACAGGTCGCATTCCAGTGAGCAGCTCAAGCAGGACTACTCCAAAACTGTATATATCACCTCTCAAGGTAGCAACCCATGCTTGCCCATACTCAGGGGGGATGTAACCCATAGTGCCGACCAACTCAGTTGTAACATGAGTTCTGTTGGGAACAATCAATCTGGCTAGCCCAAAATCAGCAACATAAGCTTTAAATTCTTTGTCCAGTAGGATGTTACTGGATTTGATGTCACGGTGGACAATCTGAGGCTTGCAGACATCATGGATATAAGAAAGTCCCAGGCTTGCTCCTTGTGCGATCTTGAGCCGAGTTGGCCAGTCAAAACATGAGCTAACGTCATCATCCCTGTTATGAAGCCAATCATCTAGGCTGCCATTCTCCATGTAGGAATATATGAGCAGCCTTGAGTTTCCCTGGATGCAGTAACCCCATAGTGGTACGAGATTTTGATGCTGTGTCATGGAGAGTGCATCAACCTCTGCCCTGAACTCCCTTTCCATCAGACACATTTCATCGTGGAGCTTTTTAATTGCCAGCTTGGAGCCATCAGGTAGTTCTGCCTTGTAGACTAAGCCATAACCTCCGCATCCAATAATGTTTTCCTTGTCAAAGTTGTTCGTGGCTTTCAAAATGTCACTAAAGTTGATCTTGTTGTCTTCTCCATTGCCTTGTGGCATCCACATCACCACTAATGTTTTCTCTGAACTGGAGTAGAATGAAGATGCATCAACGTCTCCATTATTCCCCCTTTGACTTGTTGCTGTAACACCCTTCATCCTGATTGAGACAAAGAGACGCCCCAGCAACAAAAGAATAGCAATGCCTCGAAAGAACACACTAAATGTGATTGCAAAAATAACCTTCTTATTTCTTTGATTTTGGGAGACTAGAGGTGTTGAAGCTGATGCACATTTGTGGGTGAGCATAGAGCCACACAACTTTGGATTCCCATCAAAACTAGAATTCGGAAATGTATTAAGCTGCCCTCCAGATGGAATAGGGCCTTCTAGATCATTGTTAGAAATGTTGAATCCTGAAAGGAAGTTCAGACTATTCAATGCACCTGGGATTGCACCTGTAAGATTGTTGCTGGACAAGTCTAGCACCAGCAGATTTGTTAGATTGCATATTGATTGTGGAATCCGTCCTGTCAAGTAGTTGAAGCTGAAATTGAGTGAAAGGACAGCTTTCAACTGACCAATCTCCAGAGGTATCTCACCGGTGAATTTATTGTTGCTTAGATCCAGCACTTTAGGGAAAGCAATGGGTATGCGGTATTGGAGTGATGGGCTCTTATAAACAGGCAACTCGAAGAGCCTGGGGTCCAAATGAGCTTCTTTATTCTCTGACATTAGCGTTGGCATATCCATCAATATTGTTGGAATTTCCCCTGTGAGGGTGTTGTTTCTTACGTCTAGATAGAAGAGGTGCTTTAGGGCTTTGATCCAGGCTGGTATTGATCCAGTGAGTTTATTGTTAGATAAGACTAACACCTCTAAATTTGCTAGATTTGATATCCAAAGAGGCATTTTTCCAAACAATGGGCATCCTCCAATGTCCAAAACCTGAAGTTTCTCAAAACCTTCAACTTTCTCTAACTCTGGCATGTGCTCTCCTATGAAATTCTGCCCTATAAGCAGGGTGGTAAGGTTCCTGCAGCTCTGAAGGATGTGAAGTGCATTTGTGATGTTTTTAAAAGAATTTTTACCAAGTGACAGGAATGTGAGGTACTTCAGGTCACCTATTCGTGGTGAAAGCTGCCCATGTAATTTGTTGCCAGATAACCGCAGTGCAGTCATATTGCTGCAAGAGTATATGCTTTCTGGAACTTTCCCGGTGAAGTTGTTGTACAGAAGGTCTAAAGTTTTTAGGTTGTGCAGGTTGGAGAAATTCACATTGGCAAGTTCTCCACTGAAATTGTTGCTCTTGAGGTCAATTATTATCAGATTTATGCAATTGCTCACAGCCGATGGCAGCTCCCCTGACATATTGTTGTTGTTCAAATGGAGCTCCTGCAATTTCTTGAGCTGGCCTATGGAATCTGGAACCTTACCACTGAGATTGTTCCCTCCAAGATCAAGGGTAGACAGATTTCTGAGGTTAAATATGTGTGCGTCTTCAAGAACTCCATGCAAATGATTGTTAGAAAGAGACAGGTATTCCGACGAAGTAGCATTGAAGAGTTCATCTGGGATAGTTCCACTGAGGTCGTTGTACCCTGCCCTGAGCTCTATCATCTTTGAACAATCACCAAGGCCTTGGGGGAGACTGCCGCTGAAGCGGTTGAAAGACAGATCAAGCACAGAGATGTCTGGGGAGGTGTTACAGAAATGAGTTGGTACCTGCCCAGTAAATCTGTTGTTGCTGGCATTGAGCGCGACCAGATTCTCCATTCCCTTCCATTTGGTGGATGTGAACTGTCCTGTAAAGAAGTTGCTTGAGATGTTGAGTACCTTGAGTGGCTGGGCAGGGGTCGAAGCTGACAGCTCTGGCAGTGTTCCGTTGAACTGATTATAGCTGATGTCAAGGACAAGGATGCTGCTGGATGATACCAGTTCCAGTGGCAGACCACCGGAGAGTGAGTTGTGGGAGAGGTTAAGGTGCTGCAGCCCTGTTAGGTTCCCAAGGGACTCTGAGACGTGCCCCTCAAGGCCCTTTGAAGCCAGCAAGACATCGGTGATCGTCGTATCTTGCCTGCAGGTGATCCCTGCCCACTGGCAGCAATCCGTTGCATGCTGCCAGGACGCAGCGAGGCCACCGTCTTGTGAAAGCCCGGCGAGGAACTGGAGGAGGGAGGCCTTCTCCTGCTCGGTGCAGGAACTTGTAGGAGAGACCAAGCAGATCAACAACACAAGAGCAAGGGAAGGTATGTGCAATATCTTGCTGTGTCCCCTGTTGGAGAAATGGTGTGTCTGCATGGTTTATTGGTGGTGGAACTAGCATGGGAACCAGAGCTTATGTTGTAGCCTGACTTGACAAAGCATAAATGGCGGTCTAATCATGAAAGAGCACGAGGGGGAAGAAAGACCGTTTCCGAAAAGGCGCTCGTGCTTGAGAGCAATCATCGTTGTCAAAGTCAGTGTGTGGACAAGGCCAAGTGGAGGGCAAGAAGAAGTGCGATGTTGTTGCTTGATGGATGGGGTGGATGCTTGACCTGCTGGAGTGATCTGTTATCTCTTCCATGCTCTTGATTTTAGGCGTTTACTTACCCCCTTATATGACGCGAGCTTCGTCCGATGGATACGTCTGCTGTTGTTTTCTCCATTCTCCTGGCTCCACCTGCTCGCTATTGCGGACCATGGACCGTAAGGCTTTGTGGTTATCGTCTGAATTTGAAGGTATTCAAAGGATTCAAAGTAAACTGGGTAGCGTGTGAGCTCTGGCAATGGTGGGCTGGTTCATCACCTGGCTCTGACGATGCTCGTGTGGAAAGAACCATGTAGGAGTATTAATTATAGCTGAATAATTGGTGTTAAGAATCACATTGCTTGGATGCTGATGTGCTGATGCTAGCTGCGCTGTACCGTTGTTATTGCTTCTTAGATGCTGCACTCTATCATTGCTCATTATGCGTCTGGTTAATGATTTCCCTCTTGTGATTGAGAAAAAATAATAGCAAGTGCCAGCCGCTCTACTTAATTAAGCCTCTCGCGAACTTGAGCGTTGGCGTTGCGTCGTTCTTGATGCCCTGTTAGTGTTTATGGAATCACCGATCCCTCTGTTTTTTTCCTGCGGTGGCGCACATGCTATTTTCAGGTGCAGTGCGGACTGAACTCTGAAGAACTTGCCGTGGGAGCAGAAAATGCAAGAACGCAACTCAACAGGCCGGCCACACGTTTGTGTTTCACCATGTTGATGTAGCTACTAGCTCATGGGCGCGGGTCTTCGCAATCGTGCGACAGCCTGCTCTCTCATCTCGGTTT
>NC_057809.1:101204471-101205075 GCF_018294505.1 Triticum aestivum
AAAACGTTCACAGATTCAAGAAAATGTCCACTGAATTCAAAAACAGTTCTTGATTTCAAAAAATGACCGTGACTACAAAAGAATGAACCTTTTGAATTTTAATGATCATTATTTTATTTTCATGGAAAATCTTTTATGACCATTATTAATAATGAGGAAACATTTTTTATTTGTTGAACAAATTTTGAATTTGATGTACATTTTAGAACTTGACGAAAGAAATTTGTTTTCAAGAACATTTCAAAAAATGGATGAATACATATTAATTCGATGAAAAAATTTCGAATTTGATAAAATTTTTTTGAAATTGATGAACAAATTTCGAATTTGATGAAAAAATAATTCGTTCAACAAACTTTGAATTTGATGAACATTTTGTAAATCTGATGAACAAAATTTGAATTCAATGAAGATTTTTGACATTGATAAACATTTTTTGAATTCGATGAACAAGAATATGTTCGTGAATTTTAAAAGAAAATTCGCAAAAAATTGAATAAGTAAAGAAGAAAAATAATAGAAACGAAAAAATAAGAAGAAAAAGAGCAAGAAAAAGAAAAATGAAAAAAGAAAAAGAAGGAAAAAAACGAAAGGAAAACCCCTA
>NC_057809.1:101205260-101214212 GCF_018294505.1 Triticum aestivum
AACACGTGAACATTTTTATTATGTCAGAAAGAATGTTTTTCTGTGCTGTCACATTTTTTCATATACATTTTGAACATCTATTTGTAAATGTTAACAGTTTTTCTTAGATGATTAACATGTTTTCATATGTATGTTTTTGATCTCTACTTCTTTTGCATAAACATCGTATGTCTTTTGTATACGCCATGAAAATTTGTTTATTCACGTTTAATTTTTTTAAATACATGATTAACATTTTTCTCATATATATATGTTTTGTTCTCTCCCCTTTTTCATACATATTGTACATTTTTTGTATATATTCATATCATTTTTCTATACATATGCTGATATGCACGATTAACATTTTCAGTTCTGTATGTAAAGTGATTTTATAGTAGATATATTTAGAATATTTCGAAACATAAGCAAAGGTAAAAAAAAAGGTAAAGCAAAAAACAATACAAAAATGTGAAAACAAAACGCTCAATGCCTGCGGCTCCCGCTGGGCCGGCCCATTCCGGGCGCTGCACTGTGTCTTTTCTACAAGCGAGACATAAGCAATTTCGTATAGTCGCGCCCTCTGTTTCCTGCCTCTACCGCCACGCCATCGCTCCAGGCTGCCGGCGAGTCGCCACTCCACCGCGCTCACCGGAGGTGCCTCCGGCCTCCTCCTCGCATGCCGCCACACTCGCGCCGCATCCTCGCTTACACGCTCGCCCCGTCCCATGCTCGCCCCTCCGCCGCAATGTGACGGCCTTTCGTGTGCTCAGCGCCGGTGCGCTCAGGGCGTTTGGCGAAATGCCGACCCGGATGCCGGTTCTTGGACTGCGGGTGGACTCGCGGAGCAGGCGCATTCTGAAGCGTGGGCGTATGTGCCGGGGCGGCGAGGCGGGTGGTTTCTTGGCCGCGTGTAATCCTTGGACGTGGTACTGGTACGTATGCGCTTCTGATCGCGATCCCTCTTGTCAGTGGCGGAGCTACAACAAATAAGTTGGGCGGGCCAAATTTTTTTTATGTTAAACCATATAGTTAAGTATCGAGATGATGTTGTCAAGTAAAATTTGAAGAAAGAAAGGAGATTTCTTATGCGCTAGCTGCCTAGTTCTATGGTCTTGTGCTCTTTGCCTGGGTAGCTAGCCTCTGGCAGCCGCCATGGCCACGCCTGCCTTGGCATGCATGGGATGGGTCACCATCGGCGCTGCTACACCCGGTGGCTGGTTGCCTGGCTGTTGGACCTCTCCGTCTCCAAGTGGCTTGGCTTAGTGCTGAATCGGAGCAGAAAGCTCATAGCTGGATGCAAGGCAGTGCTTGATGATGGATGCGAAGGAGACATGCACTGTTGGGTTGGTTTGCTACTCGATTAAGCTGTTACATGTACACAAGAGTATTATTTTTCTCTGGAGCTGGGCGGGCCACGGCCTGGTTTTGCCCTCAAGAAGCTCCGCCAGTGCCTCTTGTGTTCTGCTTGTGACTGCATGCCTGTTATGCGTTCTGCGTGACGTGCATTTCAAAGTACAAAAGATGGCAGTCGTGTTACATTCTCCAATTCTCATTCCATTCCATATTTCCGTTCAATGCTTGGACAATGGACCACGACCAACCAAAAATTTGACGCACAGTAATTCGGTAACTCACCTCCGGTTGATACGAAGCAAACAGTGGCAGCACACAGTCTTTGCACTTGAATGGGAAACATTCTCAATCCTTCACTTGGAAAACAACACAACCATTTCGCATTTGTATACTTTGCCCCATGCTCATCGAACTTAAGCATATAGCAGTATATAATACTGTTGTGCGTGCCGGTAGTTGCATTAGATTCTCTCGTTACACTTCATTCGGCACTTGAACGAACAAACACTTGTTGTAAAGTATACTACTCCCTCCATTCCACAATGTAGTGCTTCCTCTATCCCCGTGCTTCAACTTTGACCATAAATTTAACTATCAAGACCGATTGCGGCGGGAGCAAAAGTTATATCGGTGATTTCGTATTTGAAAGAAGTTTTTAATTATGTAACTTTTTCTCCCGCCGCAGTCAGTCTGGTTCGTTAAATTTATAGTCAAAGTTTGACCTCGGGAAGCGCGAGCGCACTATATTTTGGAATGGAGGGAGTAGTTCGGTAACTCACCTCCAGCTCCGACGGCTCCTAAAATCTGCTTATACAAAGCAAACATCTGAATGGAAACCATTTTCAATGCTTCCCTGAGAAAACAGGACAATCATTTTACATGTTTATACCTTTTCCTATGCTTGTGGCTTAAGCATATTAGTACTTAAACAAATATCGAAAGTAAGATGAATTTTACAAAACTCTTTCCTTGAAGACTTACAAAGATCAGAATGGCTGTCTTGTCAGGCTATGTACAAAACAAACTGTATGATTACCAGAAGCAGTAGTTCTAGTGGAACTAAAAAAGTTGCAACTACATTGTGCACAAAAATACAGGATTATCTATCATTTGTAGTTCACTATATGTTGGCTGATCTTTGCATCTCTGGCTCAGCGTTCATACTGGACAGGCAGGAGACTACTTCCATGATAGTTGGTCGCCTGAATTGATTATGGTCAACACACTTGCAAGCGGCTTCAAGCACCTTCAACATTTGCTCTTCATAACCTGTTCCTCGAAGTGTTGGATCCAAGACCTCAATCTGCTTTCCCTCAGACCTCATCTGTAAAACCCATGGGACAAGTTCTTTTGGTGTACAAAACACTGAAACAGGTCGCCTTCCTGTGAGCAGCTCAAGCAGGACTACTCCGAAACTGTATATATCACCTCTCAGCGTAGCAACCCATGATTGCCCATACTCGGGTGGGATGTAACCCATCGTACCTACCAGCTCCGTTGTGACATGAGTGTTGTTGGGAAGGATCAATCTGGCTAGCCCAAAGTCTGCAACATAAGCTTTAAATTCTTTGTCCAGTAGGATATTACCAGATTTGATGTCACGATGGACAATTTGAGGGTTGCAGGCATCATGGATATAAGAAAGGCCCAGGCTTGCTCCTTGTGCGATCTTGAGCCGAGTAGGCCAGTCAAGCAATGAGATAGCACCATCATCCCTGTTATGGAGCCAATCATCCAGGCTTCCGTTCTCCAAGTAGGAATATACAAGAAACCTTGAGCTTCCCCGGACGCAGTAACCCCACAGTGGTACAAGATTTTCATGTTGTGCCCTGGAGAGTGCATCAACCTCTGCACTGAACTCCCTTTCCATTAGACACATTTCACCATTGAGCTTTTTGATTGCCAGCTTGGAGCCATCAGATAGCTCTGCCTTGTAGACTAATCCATGACCTCCACATCCAATGATGTTCGCCTTATCAAAGTTGTCCGTAGCTTTCAAAATGTCAGCAAATTTTATCTTGTTTTCTACTCCCTTGCCTTGTGCTATCCGCACCACAACTAATGTTTGCTCTGAACTGGAGTAGTATGAAGGTTCTTCAACATCTCCATTACTTTCCCTTCTATTTTTTCCTGTAAAACCCTTCTGCCTAATTGAGACAAGGAGACGTGCCAGCAACAAAAGAATAGCAATGCCTCCGAAGAACACGCCAAATGCAATTGCAAAAACAGCCTTCTTGTCTCGTTTTTTTCTGGAGGATGGAGATATTGAATCTTTACCGCATTTGTGAGTGAGCATAGAGCCACACAGCTTTGGATTCCCATTGAAACTAGAATACTGAAATGTATTAAACTGGCCTCCAGATGGAATAGGTCCTTCTAGGTTATTGTTTGAAATGTTGAATTCTGAAAGGAAGTTCAGGGTGTTCAATGCAGCTGGGATAGCACCTGTGAGATTGTTGCTGGACAACTCTAGCACCTGCAAGTTCGTGAGGTTGCAAATCGATTGGGGGATCTGTCCAGATAACTTGTTGAAGCTGAAGTCAAGTACAGCAAGCAAGTTCAACTGACCAATCTGTGGGAGGATCACACCTGTGAATTTGTTGTTGCTTAGATTCAGCATTGTTGGGAAAGATGTAACCACACGGTATTGAAGTGATGGGCCAGTATAAACAGGCAGCTCAAAGACCCTTGGGTCCAAATGAGTTGTGTTGTCAGTTGATTTTAGCATTGGCATCTCCGTGAATGTTATGGGGATTTCTCCTGTAAGAGTGTTGTTTGACACATCTATATAGAAGAGACGGCTTAAGGAGTTGATCCAGTCCGGTATTGGTCCAGTGAGTTGATTGCTTCTTAAAATTAACATCTTCAGTTGTGTCAATCTTGATATCCATAAAGGTATTTTTCCAGTTAATCGGCAACCATCCATGTCCAACACCTGAAGATTCTCAAAACCACCAATTCTGTCATCCTCTGGCATGAGCTCTCCCTTGAAATTGAACGAAATAAGCAGGATGGTAAGGTTCTTGCTGCTCTTAAGGATCTGAAGCGCATTTGCGATGTTTGTGAAATTGTTTTTACCAAGTGACAAGAAGGACAGGTGCTTCAGATTGCCTATTCTCGATGAGAGCTGCCCATATAATTTGTTGTTAGCTAGCCGCAGCGCAGTCAGGTTAGTGCATGAGTACATACTTTCTGGAACTGTACCGGTGAAGTTGTTGGACCAAAGATCTAAAGTTCTTAGATTGGGCAGGTTGGAGAAATTGACATTGCTAAGTTCTCCACTGAGTTTGTTGCTCTTGAGGTCAATTGTTATGAGATTTGTGCAGTTGCTCAGAGCATATGGCAGCTCCCCTGACATGTTGTTGTTGTTCAAATGGAACTCCTCCAGTCTCTTGAGTTGACCTATATAATCTGGAATCTTTCCACTGAATTGGTTCCCTCCAAGATCAAGGGTTACGAGATTTCTGAGGTTGACTATGCGCTTGTTATCAAGAACTCCATATAAACCATTGTTTGCGAAAGACAGGTATTCCAACGAGGTTGCATTGAATAGTTCATCTGGGAGTCTTCCACTGAGGTTGTTATACCCAGCCCTGAGCTCTCTTAGCTTGGAGCAATCACCAAGTCCTGGGGGTACGCTGCCACTGAATTTGTTCAAACACAGATCAAGCACCTTGAGGGATGGCAAGGTGCTACATAATTGAGTTGGTATCTGCCCAGTAAAGCTGTTATTGCTGGCATTGAGTGCGATCAGATTCTCCATTGCTTTCCATGTGGAGGATGGAAACTGTCCTGCAAATAAGTTGCTTGAGATGTTTAGTACCTGCAGAGGCCTGCCAGGGGTTGAAGATGACAGCAGCTCTTGGAGTGTCCCGTTGAGCTGGTTAAAGCTAACATCAAGTGTAGTAATGCTGCTGGACGACACCAATCCCAGCGGCAGACCACCCGACAACGAGTTGTCAGAGAGATCAAGGTACTGCAGCCCGGTTAGCTTTCCAAGGGATTGTGAGATGTGCCCCTCAAGGCCCTTCGAAGGCAGCGAGACATTGATGACCGTCCTATCTTGACTGCAGGTGATCCCTTCCCACTTGCAGCAACCCGTGCCATTCCACCATGACGCAGAGAGGCCAGCATCTTGTGAGAGCTCGGCGAGGAACTGGAGAAGGGCGCCCTTCTCCTGCTCGGTGCAGCAACTGGTAGGAGTGGCCAAGCAGAACAGCAGCACAAGGGCAAGGCGAAGGGAAGGTATGCCGAGTATCTTGCTGCATGTCTTGCTGGAGAAATGGAGTGTCTGCATGGTTTTCTGGTGAAACTAGCATGTAAGCAAGAGCTTGAGCTGTGCCCTGACTGGATGCATCAATGGTGGTCTAGTCATGAAAGCGTGTGATGGGGAAGGAGAGAAGCAGATTTTGCTCTCATTTTGTTTTGTCCACTTGTAGTCGTAGTCACCATGAAGAAATCAAGGTCATAAAAATTGGATTTTACACAACTGCCACCAGCTCACCAGCAGCTTCCTAGTTCACACTGGCGTTTCCCTGTTCTGCCATTGGCTGCCTGCTGTAATCTACTGACAAAGTCAATTGCCCAATTGTCCTGAATAGTCGACCGTACAAATAAAAACTGCTTTGTAGACTGTGTAGTCGTCCATGACTTTAGGATCCTTACTTAATTGTATCAATCAACATGCCTTAATTTACTAGACCTGACATCACTACTCTTACCGGCTTCACTAAACAAATCCAACTTCTTCCCACTAGCACTTGGACAGAAAAATTACTTCTTCACGTATCCTTTGCCTTTTTTTGAACAGGAGAAGGAGAAGATCTGTTTAAAGGGCAGCCTGGGTGGACGTAGCTCCCTCTTGCGCAGCGTTCGGGGAAGGGTCCGACAACTTTGGGCCTATTGTACGCAGCCTTTTCCTACATTTCTGTAAGAGGCTGTTTCGAACAACCCGTGACCTCATGGTCACAACTCACAAGGCAACAGCTTTACCGCCGCGCCCCTTTCAGAAGATGTGTTTCTGAAAGGAAAATAAAAACAGTTGGGTAACGACTTGCAGAATATTCTGAAAGGTGCTTGCGATCGAGAGCAAGCATCGGTGTCTCAGTCCGTATGTGGACAAACCCAGGCAAGAAGAAGTGCAATCTTGTTGCTTGGTGGACAAGGTGGATAGTTGACTTGCTGGGTGATATGTCCTCTCTTCCATCCTCTTGATTTACTAACCCTTATCACGCGAGCTTCATCTGATGCTTACCTTTGCTGTTGCTTTCGATTCTCCTGCTCCACTAGCGCACTATTATATTGTGGACCATGGACTCTGACGCTTTGTGGCTATCAACTGAATTCGGAAGGGGTTCAAACTTCAGTAATCAGGGTAACGTGTGAGGGCTGGCTGGCAGGCTAGTTGATCACTTGGCTCTGATGATGGTCATGGTCTTTTTGGACCGAACCATGTATTAATCTGTACTGTTTTATCTTAAAAAATATCTGAGTTGGTAGCTGTCCGTCACCCTCATCAAGATTATGTATTGAGTTATTAACATTACCAGATGCCAACTGTTATGTGGACATAATATTGATTCAACTGTTGTATACATTGAGATAATTATTAAATTTTGCACAAAGTTATGGTCTATGATGACACAAGCGTTTAGATGCAATATAGACAGAAAACAGACAATTTTTGTAGCAATAGATAAGCATTTTTCTTTCTGGTACCGGTTTAATTTCAGTTCTTGATGATGATTGATGATGCTAGGTGTAATGTATCATTATTATTATGTTCTAGATGATGCACTCTATCATTGATCATTATATGTGCGGTTAACGAGTTTTCTCTACCAACTGAGAAAAAAATAATAGCAAGTGCCAGAGGGGCATGGAGTTTTGGCTTCCAACTTCTCGTGAACCATTGCAAACAGTAAAAAAATATCCAGAAATATAGAAAAAAATGATTTTTTTTAACAAAATGTAGTGTTCTACGTATGTGCAGAATCTCATGATCAGTGCTGTAAAATGCCCATCTAAAAAAAGTCTGTGCTAAATAGGCCATTTTTAAAGCATTTTGGAGCACCATTTTTTTTCCCAGAACACCAGGAATGCCATTTCTTCACGTAAAATGCCCGAACATGCTTGTTGCCCAAATTAAGTTTTCTTTTATTATGCTTGCTATTTTTTTTTCGGATTTTACTATTCATCTAGGTATACTTATGAGCTCGGGGGCATAATTGAATTTTTGGTGCCAGGCACTCGACATAATTAAGGCTTTTCAGAAACTGAAGTCTTGGCATTGCATATTTTTGTTGCCTGGTGCAGGATCTGTACCATCAGGTACAGTACCGACTGAAGAACACAACACAGGGGATCAAAGACGCAAAGTATTTGGCGTGGCGTGTCAGCCCGGGGATCAAGCGTGTGTTTCAACACGTTGATGTTTACTTTTTTACATTTTCAACACGTTTTTCTGTTGAGTTGCTTTTTGAACGCGTTGATGTAGCTAGATCATGGGCTCCCGTTAGGAGAAAGCCATCATGTTTTATTCTGCGTAGTGCCACCTCACTATTCACACTTGGCCGCTTGCACTGTGCAGACACGACAAATCACTTGACGTGCTGCTGCGGACGCGTAGTTGCTCGACGCGTCCTCTTCATCGTCCTGTGATTTGAAAACGCGTCTCGCTTTTTTATCTCCAGCTCTCCGCCAAACTACGGGACATTCTTCAGAAGTAGCGATTCAGTGTCGTGAACAGTAAAATCGTTTAAAATGGCAACAGAAATAAGAAAAAACTTCTGAACTGTTTTTGGCATCTCAGATGCTTGAATGCGTAATGTGCCTGCAAAAAAAATTGTGACTTTTTGACATTTGAGGATATCGTGACAAAGAAAAACAAAAGAATTGATTGTGAAAGAAACTTTGAAAAGTACACCGTTGGACTTGATTTATTTATTTATTTTTTGCCAAGGGCTCCTCGAATGTGGAAACATCATGAAAATTACACGCTCATTGCATGCTCTGTAACCTTTCAAATTTTTAATTTGGAATGTTATACATAGGTCATCATTGCATATCATATTTTATTGCATTTCATTCCGCGATCCTCGAAATCCTAAACAGCTCAAGGACCCTCGGAGAGAGTTGGGGATTTCCCTATTTTCATATTTGAGTTTTATCAAATATTGAAACGACAATTTTTGTTTTAATTATTTTTCTCTCCAAAAATATTTCATATTAAAATATGAGAGGAGATAATATGACTTCTCCAAAATAAATGAAATATTGGTGGAAAAATGTTAAAATCAAATATTTGATTTTATCCGGAGTTTATTGCTATTTTATTTGAATTAGAAAAATTGCACATTTTTCAAAGTTGCATTTTAGGTCCAAGAAAATATTCATCTTGTTCTAAATAATTTATTTAGATGGTGAAAATTTGTTTTGCCATTTTAGATTTTTATTTTATTTTCTAGGATTTATTTGGTTTTGGCGAAATTATATATATATATAACGCAGCGCCCGACTGGGCCGAGGCCCAGCTGAGCCAGGCCGCCGACCCGCCTGCCCAGCCGCTGCCTCCCGCGCCGAGTCCGGCCAGGACACGGCCGGCGCAAGCCGAGTCCG